>NC_091591.1:25942087-25947087 GCF_042767895.1 Penaeus vannamei | reverse complement strand
ACACACACAGACAGACAGACACACACACACACACACACACACAGACACACACACACAGACACACACACACACACACACACACACACACACACACACACACACACACACACACACACACACACACACACACACACACACACACACACACACACAGATACACACACACTCTGTTAATGTATCTTTTTATTGTGTGATTTTCTTGACAATATGTCTAGTTGAAAAGTGTGAGGGCCTGAATTTGTTAACCTAATGTATTGTTTTTTGCTAACAGGTGAAATAGCTTGGCGTCATGTGATGGAGAGCTTTGACTATGGCAGAGTGGATTTCCTGGCCAGTGAGGGAACGCAGGTTACCACAGTATCAGGGAACCTTATACGCACCTGGGACTCTGTCACTGCAGCTCTTATTGAAGAAATTCAGCTTGATTATACGGCAGCAGCTGGGTAAGATAATTTGTTTGTACCTCATCATGTTCTAAATTGTTTGATAACATGAGGTCAGTATGTTATTTTCTTGTTATCTAATACAGCTTACACTTTTCCAGATCCATGCAGCGTGCTGTTAGTCTGACAGACAGTGAGGTTATTCTTGCAGAGTTTGTACCCAGTTCTCTTGTGGTTACAACACTGGATCGCTCGTCTGGAGCAACTTTGGACCACAACACAGTAGCAGCACCATGGTTGCATGAGAAAACTAAGTAAATATGATGTTATCATTGATATTCTTTCTTTTTCAGACATTTGGATATTTGAATAGGTATTTTATATATTAGTAAATATCTTGCATACTAATTCATATCCATCAAAAGCAAATCTCATTTCCTCTGCAGATGCACTTCAGTTGAAAAGACTATCGTGTGTGTAGAGCTGTCTCTTGGCCTTGTGTTTACACTGCCATTAATGTTGGACTCCCCAACTTTTGCCCCACACCCCATTGCATCTCTGGACATAGATGTTCCTGCTGTCAATGTTCCTGTGATTGTGGAGAGAGTGAATGGCTCTCCTGATCATGTGATCATTCAGGTATATTGAAGTATAAAATGTGTTCTGGGAAAAGACTGCTATGTATTAGACATGTCCTATGTCTGAAAGGGATGCCAATATATTTCAGGGATTAAAGTTTATGTTCTTGTAGATGATAAATGATTAATTTAAGATATGAAGAGTGTTTATAATACAATTAAAATTGAATACTCAAACGTGTGTATGAGATATATAAAAGGTGATATTTATAGAATACCTACCTTTTTTTCACACCCAGGTTGGTGCCACTAGGAAACTGGTGCATGTTCACAGCTCAGGACTTCACGTAGTTCGGGATCTTACAGGGAGCAGAGCTTCTGCAATAGCTGACTCTGTTCTGTATACAATCACTCAGACTGGAAGGGTGAGCTTCTTTGACTTTTTATCATCTTAAAAAATGAAATTTTGTTAATAAAAAAAAAATTCTTCCTCTTCAAACATTAAATGCTCTTCTTATATTGCAGTTGGTAACCATTGAAGCAGTGGAACTTGAAACAGGCAATGAACTGGGAGATCAAGGGGTTGAGGTTGAGCTGCCATTCCAGTCTGGCACTGTCCTTTCTCTTGTAGTCCACCGATTTGAGCGACGCAGCGGTGGCATAGCCCTGCGAGCATTTGTCTCTTGCTCGGATCATGCTCTCCACCTCATCAGTAATGCAGGTTAGTGAACTCTGTGGTTATACAATTATCCTTATTTTATGTATTTATTTGTATCAACTTGAGATCATGTTAGAAACTTGGCATTGTGAAATTGCTCTCTCATGGTAACTTTATTATGGCAAATATCCCCAGGAGTCATGTGGTCTCGGGAAGAAGCCCTGTCTACAGTGCTTGCTACTGAGGCTGTAGATCTTCCAGCGGATGGAAACAACATCAATTATCACGATCACTTGTCTCCTCATGCAGGTTAGTTTTAATTTTTTGTTTTGTTTATTTTGTATATTAGTTTTTCAATTCTTATGTTGTAGTTGTGAGTGACCTTGAATGATAAGGACTGATTTTTCTTCCTTCTTTCTTTTTCTGTTTAGCAGTATAAAATTAACCTGTTTTATAAAATTTTCATACTTGAATTTCTGTGCCATGTAAGTTTAATGATCTGTGATTTTACTGAATTCTTGGATCCAAACACAGGTGTCTGTTATTTGCAAGAGGTCTTTCCTTATTTTGCTCGTTTTTAACCGATTTATGATGGGTGTCCCATATATGAGACCCAGAAAAATAAAAATTCCGGGTGTCCCACCAGTTTGACGATGGATCAGAGTTTTTGCTACAATTACGTAGTGGGCTGTGGCTGGCACGTGAGCAGATTCCGGGCCAGCCCCACATGCCGATTTTGTAGTCGCCCGGAAACTATTATTTTTGGCTACAAGATACACCCGTGTTAGTAGGTTAAAATTTAATACAATATTAAGGTAATAGGTTACAGTCCATAGCACTTTTAGTTCACTGTTATGATGGTAATTGGCATACAGTAGATTTAGCTGATAATATATGGTACATTTTAAATTCACATTTTGTGATAGTTTTTGTGAAAGCACATCAGAATAGATGACCCGAACAAGGACATAGTGCTTTGTGCCCTCTGATATTTTGTTTTTGTGAAGAACATGTTATAATATTAATGTTATCAGTATCCTTATTTGTTTGATGATAGGTATATAGAAAAAACTTCCTCAAGCTAAAGGCAACCATTTCTTTTCCCCAGTTTATTCAGGCTCACCATGGCCAGAAATGAAGATTCTTTACCCTTAATAGAGGCATTAAGGCTTGCCCCTTCATCAAATAGCCTATATGAATTTGATTTTGATGGTTTTCTGACCCCAGCCCCTCCTTTGACCACGGCTCTAACCATTGATGCTAATATCCCCTCTTTGTCGCTTAGGAACAATTCTAACCATTCTGAAACACCCACCCAGGTTATTAACCAACCCCTAGAAAACACCTCTTTCTCATCCCCAACATTCTCTAGTCGAACTAATTGTTCACACCTTGTCATGGTTACATCTGAAGCCCAAGCTCATGCACTATCTACCCTAACTGACCTTGCTGGCAAACCCATTCCTGCTGAACCTCATCCAAATCTTAATACTTGTACTGGAACTGTTTCTATTCCCCCAAATGCTTGTCCCATGTATAAAAAGGACTGGTCAGATTGTGAAAATGAACTACTTTCCTGCCTTGGTGAATATGATGCATTGGCAGTACAATGTTACACTCTTCCTCCCAGAGGCCAATGTAAATCCCACATCAATATTGCCAAGATTAGCTTCCATAGACAAGAGCTCCCCCATGAGGTTTATATTGGTGGATTGTCTTATCATGCCCGACAATATTGACCCCTTCCTCGTCCATGTCAAAAATGTTGGCGTTTTGGCCACCTAGCCAAACATTGTCACTCCACAGCCTGCTGTCCTCCATGTGCCCAACCTGACCGTTCAAATTGCCCGCTTCAGTCACGTACATGTTCTAATTATGGAGACTCCCATAATGTGTTTTATAGGAGCTGTCCTACCTATAATGTGAGGTAGCAGTCCTCAGATTTAATCTAGGACTCACTTTATGTGAGGCCAGACAAGAAGCATGACGACAAGGTTTTTCTCACAACTTATTCCAAAATATTTGTACCCTCAAGATATTTCTGCATCTCCCCAAGTATCTTTCCCCAATACCCAAAACCTATATCCTATGTCTGCTCACCCTATCCACCAGTCAAATCCATTTTCCATCCTAAATCCAGATACTCCAATCTCTACCACTTCCCGGATACCTACACCTCCTCCTTACTTTAGTTGTCGTACCAGGCAACCTAAACGTTCCACTGCAAACTCTCCTACTACATTCTCTCCTACACCATCCTTTTCATATGTTCCTCAGATATCCATCTCCTCTTCTCCTCCTTATAAAAGAACCTTTGTTTCTCAGTCCTCTATACCAAATTCCCCTTCAGAAACACTTGAAGACATCCAAAACTTCCGAGGATGACCCAAGGGAACACCGCTCCCATATCTACCGTTGTCACCTATTATCCCTATTCCTTCCTCAGTCACAGATACAATGCAATTCATTTAATTGCTCTACCTTCTTAACCTTTCCCACTTATTAATCACTACTCTACTTCATTTACTTCCCCCCTTTCCCTTTTCATTACCATACTCTCCTACTATACCCTCTAATCTTTGATATCTAACAGCCTCCCCTCTCCCCAGATTCTTCTCTTACTCTTCACTAGCTATCTCTATTCTTCCTTAAACATTTTTCCTATACCTTCCCCAGTGACAGATACACTGTAATTCACTCAATTGCCCTACCCTCCCCTTTATAGTAATTTCTGCTCTAATTCACTTGCTCCCCTATTCCCCCTTTTCACTACCCTGCTATCCTATAATGTTCTTTAACCTTTGACATTTAACACATTTTATTGTAATCTTTAACTCTCCTCTGCCCTTTCTGACACAATACTTTACCATAGTGCTACATGACCTTTGATGTCTAGCACATTTATTTTCAAACATTAATTCATTAATTAATGACCTACCCAGCTGACCAAGCCACAAAGACTTGGCACCTGAGGTAGAGCACTGTCCTTAGAAAAATCATTTTTGCAGTGTATGTTAAAGCACACACAGTTGCTCATTCTACATGACTGCTGTGGTCATGCTGTGAGGGAACCATTGGTCTGTATGTAAAACACTTCACATCCACCAAATAAATACCTGACAGTGGTCTCATCCATTGGATGCGGTTAGGCAGGCAAAACAGCATCAAATAAACAGAAGCAAAAAACCCTAACCCCAAGACAGTCCAGGCAATCAAGATACAGAGACTAGAGAGAGTCAAACCCACAGGGATGCTTAGTGTCAAAAGGATCTCCCCCCCCCAAAAAAAAAGAAATAGGGTGACACTTACTTGTAGGAGTAAGGAAACAGGGTGACACTTGTAGGAGTAAGGAAACAGGGCGACAATTAAGGGGACTCTATT
>NC_091591.1:25929587-25937087 GCF_042767895.1 Penaeus vannamei | reverse complement strand
GGTTTTATTGCACCCCTTTTTAGAGTCTCCTTCAACATTTTATGAGGAGTCAAGTAAGTGTTAAAAGAGAGATTACAAAAAAAGTATATAAGTATATGTTTGAAATTTGCTGTTTGATTTTTAAAGATCCTGTATCCTTGAACTTTGTTCTGAGAAGTAAAAATTTCTTTGGTATATTATACTAAATCATGGATACTTCACTGTAACTAGCACTGTTGTTGCATTGTAAGTTAGTTTGATTTGACTATTCATGAAATGGATTTGGAAAAGGATCCCCTCTCTCTTACTTTTTGTAGATGTTTGGAAGTTGTAGATGTTTCTTAGGAGTTAATGTCTGTATATGTAGGAGTTTGAATTTGAGGATAATTCACATATTTCCTTTTATCCCATCACTCTCTCTATATATATTTGTTACTATGGCCCACTCATTTCATTAAATTTTGTTTCTCATCTTGTCCTTTTTCTTGATTGCCACTTGAAATTGGTGACTGTCTAGTTAATGTTGCATACAGCTTGCATTATATTAGAAATTGTATGTTTTAATGTTGTTATTAAGGCAGGTTATCTTTAAAATAATGGAAATACTTATTTTATTATCAACTAAAATTTAGGCGAAGTGTTGGTTGCAATGGTTTCCAAACATTAAGCCAAGCTACCCTAAACTATCAGCAAATAATCCTTTAGTCTCATTATTTATAAAACCTACAACTAGCAAAATATATTCAATCTCATGATGATATTTACCCTCCAAAAAATTGTATGTAAAACAGTATTTAGATATAAAATGAAAAGTGATGTTTACACCTGCTTGTACATGGTAAGTTTATAAAAAAAGAAAATTACCAGTGGATGAAGGGTAGAAATTGAACCTCTACATTTGGAAACCACTGGATTATAGCTATTGTTATCAGTGTTGTATGATATTTAGGAATGTTCCAGATGTGATGGAGTATGTTGAACTGAAATAAATGTAAGGGACTTGTAGTTTATGTATTTGAGTGAAGCTATTATTGTTTATGTCTCAAGGTATTAGTTACCTGTAGCTATTTATTCTAATTGCAAAAAAGGCATTTGATATAAAAAAGTAGAGTAGGAGTATTGATTATGAATGATGTATAATTTACATGGTGCTTATGAATTACTGATATAAATGTTATTTAAATTATTACTATTATTCTTGTTTTTTTATGATATACATTTCTTTAGAATCTCCTTGAATATCTTTGAGGTGTTGTGTATATAACTTAGTTGGAAAAAGGAGTTGTTAGTAATTAAATTGCTGGGAAATGTTCAGACTTAAAGGTGGAAACAATGAAAATCCTAGTAAATGGTTATTAATAGTAATGGCAGCAGGTTACATTAGAATGAGCCTTTTTTTATTGCAGGTTTGATTGGAAGCTTTGTGCACCGGATTAAGACCCAGTTCTCACAGATCTCCCATTGGTTCAGTACTCTTGTTGGGAGCACAGATTCCTTCCAGGCAGTGATGCATACCCTTGAGCGAGACCAGTTGAATCTGCGCAAGCTGCTGGTGGTGGTGACGAGCAGTGGCAAGGTGGGGACTGCTTTTTTTCAAATTCTAAGGGCTGCCTCATGCCTCTGGGCTTTGGATTTATTCAGATAAAAGTGTACACTATATTTACTTCAGTTTATTATGGTTTCCATGCAGTGGAGCACTGGTCTATCATGGGATAATTTGCCCTACTGCACAGTGGGCCGCCACTAGCCAAAAATGGGAGAATATATAGTTTTGCACTTTTTATTAAGCTCACACATAAGTGTAAATATGTAAGTGATGTTTTTTCTTAATAAAGAATTATTAAATATTACAAAAAACACTATTTCAAAACAGTTTTGATTAAAAAACAAACTAACAAAGAATATATTGATATTCTTTTCTCTATGAGACTTCTCATTTTGATAATGAATTTGTAAAAAATATTATTACTTGATGTCTTTTTTCTTTCTTTATTCTAACATGTTCATGGTAATATTCATACATGACAAAGTGTAAAACAGATTCACTCCTCCACCTCCTCCTCCTTTTCACACTCCTCCTCCTTCTTCTTATCATACTCCTCCTTTTTCTTCTTTTCATACTCCTCCTTTTTCTTCTTTTCATACTTCTCCTTCTTCTTTTCATACTCCTCCTCCTTCTTTTCATACTCCTCCTCCTCCTCCTCCTCCTCCTCCTCCTTCTTTTCATACTCCTCCTCCTCCATTTCATACTCCTCCTCCTCCTCCTCCTCCTCCCCCATTTCATACTCCTCCTCCTCCTCCTCCTCCTCCCCCATTTCATACTCCTCCTCCTCCTCCTCCACCTACTACCTCTCTCCTCCTCCTCCTCCTCCTCCTCCTCCTCCACCTCCTTCCTTCTCCTCCTCCTCCTCCTCCTCCTCCTCTTTCCCTCTTTCTCCTCCATCTCCTCCTCTTTCTCCTCCATCTCCTCCTGTTCCTCCTCCATCTCCTCTTCTTTCTCCTCCTGTTCCTCCTCCATCTCCTCCTGTTCCTCCTCCATCTCCTCCTGTTCCTCCTCCATCTCCTCCTCTTTCTCCTCCATCTCCTCCTCCTCTTCTTTCTCCTCCTCCTATTTTGCCTCTTACCCTTTCTCTGTCTCCTCCTCTTTCTCCTCCTCCTATTTTGCCTCTTACCCTTTCTCTGTCTCCTCCTCTTTCTCCTCCTCCTCTTTCTCCTCTTTCTCCTCCTTTTTCTCCTCCCCTTTTTCTCCTCCTCCTTTTTCTCCTCCTCCTCTTTCTCCTCCTCTTTCTCCTCCTCCTCTTTCTCCTCCTCCTCTTTCTCCTCCTCTTTCTCCTCCTCTTTTTCCTCCTCTTTCTCCTCCTCTTTTTCCTCCTCCTCTTTCTCCTCCTCTTTCTCCTCCTCTTTCTCCTCTTTTTCCTCCTCTTTCTCCTCCTTCTCCTCCTCTTTCTCCTCTTTCTCCTCCTCTTTCTCCTCCTCCTCCAACTTCTCTTCCTCCTCCTCTAACTTCTTTTCCTCTTCCTCCACCTCCTCCTCCTCCTCGTCCTCCTCGTCTTCGTCCTCGTCTTCCTCCTCTTCCTCTTCGTCTTCTTCTCCCCCTCCCCCCTCCACCCCTCCCCCCTTCTCTTCTTTCTCCTCCTCCTCTTCCTCCTCCTTATCTTCCTCTTCTTCCTCATCTCCTCCTACTCCTCCTCCTCCTCTTCCTACTATTTCTCCTCCTCCTCTTTCTCCTCTTCCTCCTCCTCCTCCTCCTCTTTCTCCTCCTCTTTCTCCTCCTCCTCTTCCTCCTCATCCTCCTCCTCCTCCTCTTCCTCCTCCTCCTCCTCCTCTTCCTCCTCGTCCTCCTCGTCCTCGTCGTTGTCGTCCTCCTCCTCCCCCTCATGCATGATAAAGTATAAATCAAATTCAATCCTCCTCCTCCTCCTCCTCCTCCTCCTCCTCCTCCTCCTCCTCCTCCTCCTCCTCCTCCTCCTCCTCCTCCTCCTCCTCCTCCTCCCTCTTTCCTCCTGCCTCCCTCTTTCCTCCTGCCTCCCTCCACCCTCCTCCCTCCCTCCTCCCTCCTTTCCTCCCTCCCTTCCTCCCTTCCTCCCTCCTTCCCTCCCTCCCTCCTCCCTCCCTCCCTCCCTCCCTCCCTCCCTCCCTCCCTCCCTCCCTCTCCTCCTTCCCTCCCCCTCCCCCTCCCCCTCCCCCTCCCCCTCCCTCCTCCCTCCTCCTCTCTCCTCCTCTCTCCTCCTTCCCCTCTTCCTCCCCCTTCCCCTCTTCCTCCCCCTCTCCCTCCCCCTCCCCCTCTTCTTCTCCCTCCCCCTCTTCCTCCCGCTCCCCCTCTTCTTCCCCCTCCCCCTCTTCCTCCCCCTCCCCCCCTTCCCCCTCCCACTCTTCTTCCCCCTCCCCCTCTTCCTCCCCCTCCCCCTCTTTTTCCCCCTCCCCCTCTTCTTCGCCCTCCCCCTCCCCCTCCCCCTCCCCCTCCCCCTCTTTTTCCCCCTCTCCCTCTTCCTCCCCCTCCCCCTCTTCCTCCCCCTCCTCCTCCCCCTCCTTCTATTCTCCCTCCTCCCCCCTCCTCCTCCTCTTCCCCCTCCTCTCCCTCCTCCTCTCCCTCCTCCTCTCCCTCCTCCTCTCCCTCCTCCTCTCCCTCCTCCTTCTCTTCGCCTTCCTCTCCCTCCTACTCCTTCTCTTCGTCTTCCTCTCCCTCCTACTCCTCCTCTTCCCCCTCCTCTCCCTCCTCCTCCTTCTCTTCCCCCTCCTCCCCCTTCCCCCCCTCCTTCCCCTTCCCCCTCCTCCCTCCTCCCTCCTTCCCCCTCCTCCCTCCTTCCCCCTCCTCCATCCTTCCCCCTCCTCCCTCCTCCCTCCTCCCTCCTCCCCCTCCTCCCACCTTTTAGTCCTCCTCTTTTTAGTCCTCATCTTTTTAGTCTCCTCTTCCTCTTCCTCCTCCTCCTCCTCCTCCTCCTCCTCCTCCTCCTCCTCCTCCTCCTCCTCCTCCTCCTCCTCCTCCTCCTCTTCCTCCTCCTCCTCCTCCTCCTCCTCCTCCTCCTCTTCCTCCTCCTCCTCCTCCTCTTCCTCTCCCTCCTCCTCCCTCTGTTCCTCCTCCTTCTCCTCCTTTTCCTCCTCCCTTTCATACTCCTCCTCCACTACCACCTCCTCGTCCTTGTCCTAGTTGTTGTCTTCGTCATTGTCCTCGTCCTCGTCCTCGTCCTAGTTATTGTCCTCGTCCTCGTCCTAGTTATTGTCCTCGTCGTTGTCCTCGTCCTCGTCCTAGTTATTGTCCTCGTCGTTGTCCTCGTCCTCGTCCTAGTTATTGTCCTCGTCGTTGTCCTCGTCCTCGTTGTTGTCCTTGTCGTTGTCCCTGTCCTTGTCGTTGTCCCTTTCCTCATTGTTGTCCTTGTCCTCACCGTTGTCCTTGTCCTCGTCCTCGTTGTTGTCCTTGTCCTTGTCCTCGTCCTTGTCCTCGTCCTTGTCCGTGTCCTTGTCCTTGTCCTCGTCGTTATCCTCGTCCCCGTCCATGTCCCCATCCTCGTTGTTCGTCATCCTCGTCGTTGTTCGTCATCCTCGTCATTGTCCTCGTTCGTCCTCGTCCTCGTCCTCATCCTCGTCGTCCTTGTCCTAGTCGTCCTTGTCCTCCTTGTCCTCATCCTCCTTGTCCTCCTCGTCCTCGTCCTCGTCCTCGTCGTCCTCCTTGTCCTCGTCCTCGTCGTCCTCCTTGTCCTCGTCCTCATCGTCCTCCTTGTCCTCGTCCTCATCGTCCTCCCTGACCTCGTCCTTGTCCTCGTCGTCCTCCTTGTCCTCATCCTCGTCCTCGTCCTCGTTGTCCTCCTTGTCCTCGTCCTCGTCCTCGTTGTTCTCCTTGTCCTCGTTCTTGTCCTCCTTGTCCTCGTCCTCGTCGTCCTCCTTGTCCTCGTCCTCGTCGTCCTCCTTGTCCTCGTCCTCATCGTCCTCCCTGACCTCGTCCTCGTCCTCGTCGTTCTCCTTGTCCTCGTCCTCATCGTCCTCCCTGACCTCGTCCTCGTCCTCGTCCTCCCTGACCTCGTCCTCGTCCTTGTCCTCATCGTCCTCCCTGACCTTGTCCTCGTCCTCGCCGTCCTCCTTGTCCTCGTCTTCGTCGTCCTCCTTGTCCTCGTCATCCTTGTTGTCCTCGTCATCCTTGTCCTTGTCCTCATTGTCCTTGTCTTCCTTGTCCTCGTCCTCGTCGTCCTCCTTGTCCTCGTCATCGTCGTCCTCCTTGTCCTCGTCCTCATCCTCATCCTCATCTTCCTTGTCCTCGTCCTCGTCCTCATCCTCATCCTCATCCTCATCCTCGGCCTCGTCCTCCTTGTCCTCGTCCTCCTTGTACTCGTCACCATCCTCGTCCTCCTTGTCCTCGTCCTCCTTGTACTCGTCACCATCCTCGTCCTCCTTGTCCTCGTCCTCCTTGTACTCGTCACCATCCTCGTCCTCCTTGTCCTCGTCCTCATCCTCATCCTCTTCCTCCTTGTCCTCGTCCTCATCCTCATCCTCTTCCTCCTTGTCCTCGTCCTCATCCTCATCCTCATCCTCTTCCTCCTTGTCCTCGTCCTCGTCCTTATCCTCTTCCTCCTTGTCCTCGTCCTCGTCCTCATCCTCTTCCTCCTTGTCCTCGTCCTCGTCCTCATCCTCTTCCTCCTTGTCTTTGTCCTCGTCCTCGTCCTTGTCCTCGTCCTCATCCTCATCCACGTCCTCCTTGTCCTCGTCCTCGTCCTCATCCTCATCCACGTCCTCCTTGTCCTCGTCCTCGTCCTCATCCTCATCCTCGTCCTCCTTGTCCTCGTCCTCGTCGTCCTCCTTGTCCTCATCCTCGTCATCGTCATCCTCCTCCTCCTCTTCCTCCCTCCTCCCTCCTCCTCCTCTTCTTCCTCCTCCTCCCCCTTCTGTTCCTCCTCCTCCTCTTTCTCCTCCTCCCCCCTCTGTTCCTCCTCCTTCTCCTGCCTCTGTTCCTCCTTCTCCTACCTCTGTTCCTCCTTTCCATTCCTTTTCATTTTTACACGCTTTTATACTCCTCCCTTTCATATTCCTCCTCTACCACCATCTTCTCCTCCTCCTTCTCTTCCTCTTCTTCCTCCGCCTCCTCCTCTTTATTCTCCTCCTCCTCCTCCTCTTCCTTCTCCTCCTCCTTCTCCTCCTCCTTCTCCTCCTCCTTGTCCTCCTTGTCCACCTCCTCCTTGTCCTGGTCCTCATTGTCCTCCTTGTCCTGGTCCTCGTCGTCCTCTTGTCCTTGTCCTCGTCGTCCTCCTTGTCCTCGTCCTCGTCGTTCTCCTTGGCCTCGTCCTCGTTGTCCTCCTTGTCCTTGTCCTCGTCCTTGTCCTCCTTGTCCTCGTCCACCTTGTCCTCGTCCTTGTCCTCCTTGTCCTTGTCCTCATCCTCGTCATCGTTGTCGTCGTCGTCGTCGTCGTCGTCGTCCTCCTCCTCCTCCTCCTCCTCCTCCTCCTCCTCCTCCTCCTCCTCCTCCTCCTCCTCCTCCTCCTCCTCCTCCTCCTCCTCCTCCTCCTCCTCCTCCTCCTCCTCCTCCTCTTCCTCCTCCTCCTCCTCTTCCTCCTCCTCCTTCTCCTCCCCCCTCCTCCTCGTCCTTCTCCTCCCCCCTCCTCCTCGTCCTTCTCCTCCCCCCTCCTCCTTCTCCTTCTCATCCCCCTCCTCCTCCTCTTCCTCCTCCTGCTCCTTCTCCTCCTCCTCCTCCTCCTCCTCTTCCTCCTCCTCCTCTTCCTCCTCCTCCTCCTCCTCCTCCTCCTCCTCCTCCTCCTCCTCCTCCTCCTCTTCCTCCTCTTCCTTCTCCTCCCCCCTCCTCCTCCTCCTCCTCCTCCCCCCTCCTCCTCCTCCTCCTCCTCCACCTCCTCCTCCTCCTCCTCCTCTTCCTCTTCCTCTTCCTTCTCTTCCTCCTCCTCCCTCTGTTCCTCCTTCTTCTCCCTCTGTTCCTCCACCTCCTCCTTTCCATTCCTCTTCTTTTTTTACACTTGCTTATGTACTCCTCCCTTTCATACTCCTCTACCACCACCTTCTCTTCCTCTTCCTCCTCCTCCTCCT
>NC_091591.1:25920299-25922799 GCF_042767895.1 Penaeus vannamei | reverse complement strand
GTGCCCTGTACTAAGAATATACTTTAAGCGACACGGAAAAGATCCCGCGGTGCTTGGAGCGCCACGGTCCTTTCTCACTCGCCTGCTCCTTCTTCAAAAGGTCAAACTTTTCCCAATAAGCCCACGTCCATCCGCACTTACTCGTATATGCGTCGCTTTGCCACGCTTGCGTCGTGACGTCAAAACTTGCTGCCACACGCTCCACTCTCCCCCAATCACCACCACCACACGTGTCACTCTCCCCCAATCACCACCACCACACGTGTCACTCTCCCCCAATCACCACCACCACACGTGTCACTCTCACCCAATCACCACCACCACACGTGTCACTCTCCCCCAATCACCACCACCACACGTGTCACTCTCCCCCAATTACCACCACACGTGTCACTCTCACCCAATCACCACCACCACACGTCACTCTCACCCAATCACCACCACCACACGTGTCACTCTCCCCCAACCACCACCACCTCACACGTCATTCTCCCCCAATCACCACCACCACACGTGTCACTCTCCCCCAATCACCACCACCCCACGTGTCACTCTCCCCCAATCACCACCACCACACGTGTCACTCTCCCCCAATCACCACCACACGTGTTACTCTCCCCCAATCACGACCACCACACGTGTCACGTGTCCTCCCCTCCCCAATCACCACACGTGTCACTCTCACCCAATCACCACCACCACACGTGTCACTCTCCCCCAATCACCACCACCACACGTGTCCACTCTCACCCAATCACCACCACACCACACGTGTCACTCTCCCCCAATCACCACCACCACACGTGTCACTCTCCCACCCAATCACTCACCACCACACGTGTCACTCTCCCCCAATCACCACCACCACACGTGTCCACTCTCACCCAATCACCACCACCACACGTGTCACTCTCACCCAATCACCACCCACCACACGTGTCCACTCTCACCCCAATCACCAGCACCATTAATGTCACTCACCCAATCACCACCCTTTCCACACGTGTCACTCTCCCCCAATCTACCACCACCACATGTGTCACTCTCCCCCAATCACCACCACACGTGTCACTCTCCCCCAACCACCACCACCTCACATGTCACTCTCCCCCAATCACCACTACCTCATGTGTCACTCTCACCCAATCACCACCACCACACGTGTCACTCTCACCCAATCACCACCACCACACGTGTCACTCTCCCCCAATCACCACCACCACACGTGTCACTCTCACCCAATCACCACCACCACACGTGTCACTCTCCCCCAATCACCACCACCACACGTGTCACTCTCCCCCAATCACCACCACACGTGTCACTCTCCCCCCATCACCACCACACGTGTCACTCTCCCCCCACCCCCCCCGCCCCACATGACACTCTCCCCCAATCACCACTACCTCATGTGTCACCCTCACCCAATCACCACCACACGTGTCATTCTCACCCAATCACCACCACCACACGTGTCACTCTCCCCCAATCACCACCACACATGTCACTCTCCCCCAATCACCACCACCACACGTGTCACTCTCCCCCAATCACCACCACCACACGTGTCACTCTCACCCAATCACCACCACACGTGTCACTCTCACCCAATCACCACCACCACACGTGTCACTCTCACCCAATCACCACCACACGTGTCACTCTCACCCAATCACCACCACCACACGTGTCACTCTCCCCCAATCACCACCACCACACTGTGTCACCCTCACCCAATCACCACCACCTCACGTGTCACTCTCACCCAATCACCACCACCTCACGTGTCACTCACCCAATCACCACCACGCGTGTCATTCTCCCCCAATCACCAGCAACACACGTGTCACTCTCACCCAATCACCACCACCACACGTGTCACTCTCCCCCAATCACCACCACCACACGTGTCACTCCTCACCCAATCACCACCACCACACGTGTCATTCTCACCCAATCACCCACCACTCACACGTGTCACTCTCACCCAATCACCACCACCACACGTGTCACTCTCCCCCAATCACCACCACCACACGTGTCCACTCTCACCCAATCACCACCACCACACGTGTCACTCTCCTACCCAATCAACCACCACCACACGTGTCACTCCTCACCCAATCACCACCACCACACGTGTCCACCTCTCACCCCCAATCACCACCACCACACGTGTCACTCTCACCCAATCACCACCACCACACGTGTCACTCCTCCCCAATCACCACCACCACACGTGTCACTCTCACCCAATCACCACCACCACACGTGTCCACTCACCCAATCCTGCCCACTACCTCATGTCACTCTCACCCAATCACCACCACCTCACACGTGTCACCTCACCCAATCACCACCACCACGTGTCACTAAAATACCTCACCCAATCACCACCACCACACGTGTCACTTCCTCACCCTAATCACCACCACCACACGTGTCCCACTCTCACCCAATCACCACCACCACACGTGTCCCACTCTCACCCAATCACCAC
>NC_091591.1:25897799-25900299 GCF_042767895.1 Penaeus vannamei | reverse complement strand
TATTACTTGCCATGTCAAAGATAAGACCAGTGTCTATAAAGTTTATATAATCAATAAGTGCTAATCTATGAACAGCAAAGTAAGGCATGGGTAAGATTATGCGACTTGGGCGCCTTGCACATTTTGCAGTGGTGATAAGGAACTGGTTATGCCTCAAAAGCTGCATCCTGTACATACTGTATAGTGTACTGATATCATTTGCGTAGCCTAGTCAATGTAACCTGCTGTCTCCGGGACAGTCCATTATAGACCTCATGGGGTTTGTCTATATGTGATGTCCTAGCAATACTCTCATAATTCCAGATAGTACCATGTCCGTTCTTCATTATACCTGACCCTTATAATCTTGAAGACAGCTGATACCACGCTTTTCATTTGATTGAGAGATAACGTTACTACATGACATGATTCTTCATGGTGAAGTGCTACCTTGGCTAATTGATCAAACGTCACAGCATGATCTTCCTATACGAGAGGATATCCAGTATAATGACATGTGAATATCCAGTTCTAATAGGTTTACTGAAGGGTATTTCTAGTTACCATGTTTTCTAGATTAAAAGCAGTGAGCCTATAGAGTGCACCCTCGCTGTCAGTAAAACAGACAGGTGTCACTGCTGCTCACTCCCATTTTAATGGCTTGGCATACGGCTACTGACTTAGCATCAATTGTGTCTGTCCAGTTAGAAATACACATACTTTCTTCAAGATCTATATCAGGAATTAGTACACCAATCTTGCTGCTATGTGAGGATCTGTGTAGGGGTCACACTAGACTGCAAATAGGGGTATAACCATGAGGGGGAAGAATATCATGTATATATTTAAAGTATTGAGCTTTTAGTTTTGTTCTTGAAGTCATGAAGTCAATATGAGCATATACATGAGTTCTGTGCCAAGGGGTAGTAAGTATTGTTTCTGGAAAGTTAATAGCTTCAGTGTTCCAGACAACAAAGGGTAGAATAGTTTGAGCAGTTTTGGTCTTCCATTCTGTTGGACTGTATTAGATTGGAACATCTAGGCGGGTATGCCAAACTCTATAATCTACCTCGTTTGATGAAATAGTGAAGAGTCGTGGTCTGGGTAGAAACTGATGCCAAGTATGGTGTTACTTGGGTGACATGACTGTGAACAGAGGTGAGGTCTAGCTCTTTCCTCATGACAAGTACTTTAGCATTCATTAGGCATCCAATTACAATTCTCATAATTTTGTTCTGTAATACTTCAAAGGGTCTGAAGGCACTCAGTGGCAACATAATACGAGTAGGCCTTGCACTGTCTATCATGGACCTAAAGAGGGAAATATATATCAACCTTAGGGCTTTCAGGGAGGCACCTACATACAAGGGAAGCTCATTATAGATTTCCCTTGACCCACGTCCGCTTATCCTAGGAGACTGAAATTTCATATGCATAAAGATACACATCTCTAGAAGTCATTATTGATTTCAATAGTGGTTTTTGTTACAACGATGAAGACGCAGTCATGCTCACAGTCTTTTGGAACCAGGGCAGTGTAGTGATGATGGATTTCCTGGCAAAAAGTACAACAATTACAGGAGCTTTTTTATGCTTCACTGCAACAGAAATTGCAAGAGGCTATCAAAACTAAGAAGTGCGGAATGTTGACCAAAGGTGTCTGCCTCCTAAAAGACAACGCCCCTGTTCACAACTCTCACACTGCCCAGCCAAAAATGCAGTCCTGTGGCTACATCCTTAACATTCTTATTTTCCTGATCTTGCAATATCCGAATTTCACCTTTTACCGCCCAAGAAGTCATTTTTGAATGGCAAACATTCAGAATGATGAAGTACTGATGTTCCAAGATCACCAAACTCCAAGCTTCAACACAACATCTACAACAGGATATATTCAGGTCCACAGCTGCATAAAACGATGGGAAAAGTGTCACCTTTAGTGGGTCCTATGAAGAGAAAGACTAATAACTGTGACATTTCATTCCTGTACGTCCATGGGAAGTGGGTCTAGGGAAATCTTTAATGAGTGCTACTGCAATGGTCTTAAACAGTCACGGCAACGTCACTCGATGTATTGAAGAATATCCTTGGTAAAGCGAGAATTGTGGGACATATGGTGAAGAGCAATCACCGTAACACCAAGACATTTATAGGTGTTAGTTCTTGCAATAGTTTGTTCACGTAACCTTGGAATGTAAGGCAGTTTACGAGGTCTAGAAATATGCTTAGTTTTGACTGGGCTGATTATGAGAACCAAGGGAAGTACAGTATTTGATGAACCGCTGAAGAACATAATCCCCCTTATCAAATACCTGATAAGAATGTCATCAGCATAGGTTTTCAAACTCAGTGTTGAGTCTAAAATGAAAGTGCATAAGTATATTAAACAGTGTAGGGGACAATATCCCTTGTGGAGTGCCTAATTCTAATTCGCAGTAAGTACTGTGGGTGCCTTGGTACCACACCTTTGCTTTTCTCAAAGACAGATAATTCTTTATCCATAGCAGAAGCTTGCCCTTAA
>NC_091591.1:25840299-25855299 GCF_042767895.1 Penaeus vannamei | reverse complement strand
ACGTAAAGTGAGGCCTTGTTAGAATCTGAGAATTGTTACCTCACAATTCCTATAAAATACATTATGGGCATGACCACAATTGGCACATGCATAAATGAGCAGAGTAATTTGAAAGGTCATAACTAAGTTGGGCATATAGAGGATAGTGGGTTGTGGAGCGAGTGTTTGGCTGGGTGGCTAAAACACCAACATTTCTGACTTTGATGATTAAGGGATTGATATGGTTAGACAGGGTAGGACCCTCCACCAATTTAACTTCGTGGAGGAGGTCATGTCGACGAAAGCTAATCTTTGCAATATTGGTATAGGATTTACACTGCCCTGTGGTAAAAATAGTATAGCATTGTACTGCCACTGCATCATAGTCAACAAAGCAGGCAAGCAGGTCATTTTCAGTCTGACCAGTTCTTGTCATAGACAGGACAATCAGTGAGAGTAATGGAAACAGTTCCAGTACAAATATTAAGAGAAGAGTGAAGTTGGGCAGGAATAGATTTGCCATTGAGGTCTTTCAAGGTAGATAGTGTACAAGCTTGAGACTCGGATGTAATAGCAACAAGGTGTAAACAATCGGAACTGCGAAAGGAAACTTTTGCCTGTTTTGCTTTTTGAGATATTGTTGGATGAGAAGGGTATTGTCAGAGTTGTAAGGGGAATAACAAAGAATCAATCCCACTTGGCTGGACCAAAGAAAGTACTCAAAACTTTAGTAGAGGTGGAAACAGTAACAGGAGGTGGTAAGGTGAAAGATGGATGGGGTAGTATGAAATGAGGTAGTACTCTGGGGAGAGGACAAGGATGAAGAGCAGTAATAAGGGGGTAGGCAGTAGACAATGAAGAAAACTACAGTAGATGGAGTGGAGGATTTTGGGAGAGAAGAAGGGGTGTATTCTGGAGGTTGTGTAATGACCTGGGTGGATGGTTTGGAATGGATAAGAGTTGTCAGTAAATATCAAGGAGGGAGTATTAGTATCAGCGGTCACATCCGTGGTCAGAGGAAAGGCACGGGTCAGGGAACGAATGAAATCTAATGTAGATAGGATAGTTGATGAAGGGGCAAGCTTTAACCCTTTGGATCCAATTGCAACACGGAAATCACGCTGCCGAAAACCCGGGCAATGGGTTAAGTAAGTGGCCAACATTCCAGGCGTGTGCTAACACCCATGAGCAGTGAGAAGACTTTGTGCCTCCCCTTCACAAAGTTACTTTATATATTTATCTTTTGATTTCCTTTATCCAAATGGTATTAGCCTTCGCTAATGATGGGCATGTTCATGTCATCCGGGCCATGGCTAGTTTGCCCTATGACAGCATATTCACTTCACCCATCCCTTGGCTCAAGTTTTCCCATGAAGTGACCGCAATGTAATCCAGTCTACCCCTCAAGGAATACTGTGCCCATGGCCCCCGGAGGGCATTCATGACTGACACAAAGCCAGCCTTTCATCCTTTCATCACAGCTCTCACACCTTTGAAAGTGGACAGAACAAGGGGATGAGGAGGAGGGTCTCAATCATCATCCCCCCCCCCCACACACACACACAATCATCATCATCATCATCAAGCAAGGGATTGCACGGAGGGGTGTCATTCAAGTAAAATGCCTTTGTGAACCTTCAGAATGCACTCTATTAACTCCTCATTTTCCCAGCCATTTCTCCTTGTTTATTTTAGGAAATACTGACATGCTATCAGATGTTTCAGAATGACATTTACAGAATTTCTTTATACATTTTACTTGCAACATCTCTTTGAGAGATTGAAAGTACACCACTGGCTGCATGCAAATAATCAGCAAAAAAGGAAGACTTTCTCTATAGGATTAACAAAGAAAAATAAAAAGCTATCTGGAAACCATTTTATTTTACATAAGATTTTTACACTCTGAGGGATATTTTCTGGATTGTTCATAGTATTTACAGATGTTTATTCTAGCCACAATCAGAATCTTCATCACAGGATTATTTTGGTATAGGAACATACAAATTAAGAGTGAAATACAACTGAGACCTATAGTTGCTATATGGCAACAGAGACTACATGGCTAAGACTACATAAAATACCTTTCAGCAAAAACTAAATGTCACTCATTGTAGAGTTCTGTTGATGATGTTCATTTCAAAACCTGTTCTCAGTACCATGCCAAATGTGAAAGGTGTTTCAAAGCACTACTAACAATTTGAAAAAGAAAAAGAAAAAGAAAAAAAAAAATAAATGAAAATGCTAAATCTGTGAACAAGTCCATAACTTTTTATCCAATTTTATTATAAACAATGATACAGGAACAACTGAACCCAGAAAATAAAATTACATCCATAAATATCTGCATTTATACAACTGTCAAACAAGAGACCAAACTTTTATCAACACATCCCAGAGAACAATAACAATGAGAATACCATGCATATAAATAGGTCTTAGACTCCTCTGAAAGTTGTCATTGCCATATGTTTCTGTCTTTGGTTCCCTACAAGAAAAAAAAGTATTTTGTACCTCTTGTGCCTTCATCCCTTAGGCTACAAAATAAAATATTAAAAATCTGTAATTAATACAAGCTTTACATACTCCACATTAACAAAGGTGTGAATGAAGAAAAGTTTCAAGAGCATATCAAAAGCTTTTATTAAGAAATTTTTGTATCACGAACGTTTGTTTAATATGCCTTCCGACAATCACAGACTACTGTTGGGTTTGGGAATATGTTGAGTATAACTAGAATACACAGGTAATGTTGACATCACAGTAACAGTCAGTTGATGATACATCTCCGTCTAAATTAAAAGTGTGTGGGGGTCTTAGAGGGTAACTGACATCTATCTGTTTGACAACTCTAACACTACTACACCCAGCAACATAACAAGTAACTAACAATATAAGTAATTAAAATGCTATGGTTTACACTGTATGATTTGGGGCCAACAATGCATATAAATGACTCCTCTTGTCACCAGGAAACATTATTATTCTTTCTTAAGCACACATGCTCTTCATTTACTATTTAGCTAAATTCACTTGAGATTATCATACAACAGCTGTTAGGTTTTAGCATGTAATGCTGTAATAACATGATTTCCTACAAATTCTTCATAAAGGCAGAATTAATAAGGCCTCCTATCAAATGAATAAAACAACTGTACTGAGGTTACCCTTTCTTTCTAAATAAAACTTGTCTTTGATATATAAAAAAAACCTGACATTTTCTTCCTCTGAATGCCTTCAACATGAAAATTTGACAAATTAAACAATTGCTTAACCATTTCTTTCTCTACCCAAATCTTCCCAAGATGTCTTTTGTCATATTACGTAACATAAAATTCTTTGCCAACCTAACTACTTACAGCCACAATCAAATAATACATAAGGCTTTTGTTGCACCATACCAAACTAGACACTGTAGGTCCTGATGTGTATGACAGTGAAACTTACTGCTCTGGAAACTAACAAAAATGTGCTTGTTACATACAAAAGGAATGATCAATAAAGTACCCAACCTGCCTAACATGCAGGACCCTGTAAGACAGATCATATTTAAATATGATCGCCATAATATATATGTATCTATATATATATATCTTTGTGCTTGTATCACTGTCAAACATCAAGTGACATTTATCTGTCAAACTCACCTTTAAAAAAAGAAAAAGAAAAAGAGAGAGAAAAAAAAAGAGAAAAAAAAAAGAAAAACATGCTGTCAGTTATCCTTTAACACCATCACAAAACAGAGATCACGCAGAGGTAACCGTGAAGCTCCCAATTAATACTTTTTAACCAGTAACTACAGTTCAGTTGAGCCATAACAGTGTATTCCCTGCCCATCCTTTTAACTATATACAAGCTATAAAATCAATAACTGTAAAACCAGAAGTTGGTTCCCACTCTCAACTAATCATTTTACTGTCAATAATTTACTCTGAGGCTACAAGAAGCAAGTTGAAGATCTACAAAATATGAACCATCTACAATAAATCACAGTTGAATACAGACAATTAAAGCAACAAGATTTTTATTTTCTTATATGACACAAGATATTGCATACTGGCTCAAAACTTTTCGTTGGGAGTTGACAGCATAAAAAAGTACAAAACAAAAATTCCTATCTTAGCATCATTATGATCAGCACCATTAAGTAACAATGAACATTCTTCCCTCATAAATAGGAGCTCAATAAATTCCTCAAGTAGGCTAATATTGTCATTTCATTGTAAATTGGCAAAAGGGGAAATATATTTTTAAAAAATAAAAAAAATAAAAAGTGAAAATAATGTAAAGTGTCTGAAATGGTTCAATACAGTAACTGGCACAATACAAACCGTCACAACTCGAAAAGTCAATATCCCTCCTGATCCAAGCATCAAGGCACGTCAGTAAAGCCTTACATAGACACCTGGTAAGTTAGCCACCCTCTTAGGTCATACTGTAAGACCTTTGTCTACATGAACTCTTAGGCAGAGAATTTCCCAATGAAAAGTAGCATGATATCTAAGTAGACATTTATATGTTGCCAAATTTTGGGCCAACCTAAATGTCTATTTATGCACTCCATCCTCATAACAGAAAAACAAGGTGAATATGTGCAATTCTATGGTCAGAGCAGCTGGCTGCACTTTTAAAAGTTATTAAAGCCAACAATTTCAAAGCATTCATGAGAACCAATTACTGGAAAGTGGACAAGGGAAAATTCATACCTACTAACCATTCACACAGGGAGGCAAGGGCAATATGTATGCTGACAATGACACATACACATTTGTTAGCATTAATGCTTACTTCAGAGGAAGTAAGGAGTCGTATGAACAGGAGGAATCACTCTCTTATCATCTGGCACGGCATCAAACAACTTCGCATGTTTTTCATTTGCTGATGTGAAGGCCAATATAGAAGCCACATTTCCAGCTCTATAACAGTAGTTTGGTGCTGACCAGACAGTGACCAGTTTAGCATCAAACATATACTTGATACCTGCAACAATAAAAATTAAGGATTTATTAAATTCTACACGGTCAGCTTTCTGTAATGCAGCTAAAATCATATGTATACATAATTAGTGGAAGCGTATTTAATTTTACCAAATGCAATTTATTTCCACTTTCCTAAATGTAAAGAAGTTTCACATTACAAAAAATATATACAGAAAAGTAATTACAAAAGAGAGTCAAACTTCCTAACATAACAAACCTTCATTGACAAGTTGATGTGCTCTACAAATGAGTTTTAACTTATTGGTCTCCGTAAACTTGTGGGTGACTTTGGCGCCAAAGAGCCAACCTGCTCCTCGAGGAGACATGGACCATGACTCGATTTCTTCAGGGTCACTCCATACTAAGTCACAGAAAGCCCCTGTAAGATACAGCAATAGAAAGGAATATATGAAATACACAGTACACACAAATATGGTTGAAGTTTAAGCATAAATTGTTTCAGATGATTAATTTACTTGAGAAACCACTATGCAGCTTAACACCCTGAATTTTGTAAGAACCTCAATCAGTAAAGAAAGGACCTGTCTTCATCTTTAGTTATGCAAGTTTATAGTAAAGTTTCGTTACCGGTAATTCTGATGCAATTTCAGGGAATGATTCAACAATAGGATAGCAATAAATCAGTTCACAAAATTAAAACTTCAATAAAAAGCGACCATGTTAGCATTCGGTCAAACATAAAATTTGTATATATAGCCTACCTTTGTGAGGAATCTCTTGATTACGATTTATAGTTCTTATCTGATCTAGTGTGTTGATTTCTGGTGACAATCCTCCATGAACACATAATATTTCATCATCAATTATCTGCAAGAGAAAATGTGTAAAAAAAAATATATATATATACATTTAAATTAAAAAGTAATTAATCCCTTGGATCCGAGTGACAAGGCCATTGTGTCATGAACAAATTTGGCAGTAGGGTCAGGTGACAAACACGTTACTGGAAAAACTGGACTGAGAGCCAGGGTGACGGGAACATACCATTATGAAAATTTCACCTGTGGGATGGGGTGAAGGGAATGACTTGCCACGAGGTGTTCAGACTCAGTGGGCATTTATAAAGGGGCTCTTGCATTATTTCCATTGGTAAACAAGTGTGGACCATGATGGGAAGAGCACAAGCACCAGGGAAGACACTATTTCCATTATTTCCATGTTCAGATTTTTTTTTTTACTGACCAACAGCACAAGGTGTATTATAGATAATAAAATATTATGAAAATATATTTAAAAAAACAACTAATAACTTTATCTTACTTAATGTAATGCATGAGATGCACTTCAGCAAAAAAAAGATATAACATTGCAAAGGGGAGGCAAGAAGTCTTGACACTGCACATGAATTCATAAGAACAGAGCCTGCAAGCCACATGTGGACAGCAAGGCACTCGGATCCTATGGGTTTAAAGGAAAATGGAAGAGGGTTCAAATTTTTTTTTAAGTGTCTACCACTGAGCACTGAATTCTATGACCAGTACAACTGGTTATCTAATAACTCGACTTTTCAAGGTGAAACATGTAATATCATAATTTTGTCTTCTGATTATGGAAAAATCAGCATTTGATCAATAAAGAGCAGCCAAGGCTACTAAGAATAAAAATAGTGCAAAATGAAAAATATGAAACCCTCTTGAAAAACTAATATGTATAACAAAAGCACAGCTATTCATGAATGCACAGCTATGAAAACCTGTTTAAAAGTCTTTCCATACTCCACTGATAAGCATGTAACCAAGTTTTATATGACAAGTGAGTAAAGCCACTTACAGCTGCTATGGTAAGTAGATCGAAGACTTTACAGCAGTACTTCCATGCATTTACATTTCCATATTTGTTTTGGCACTCATCTGAAAGTAAAGGCGTCCTTTAAAAAGAAGACTAAAAGACTAAAATCATAAAACTCCAATGTTAATTACAAGAAAATATATACAACCTTTGAAAATTCTTGAAATAAAATCTGTAACATATACAATGGTCTATATTCTGGACAAGTTCATTTACACAATACAACTTTTTTCATTTAACTATTCAACAAAATATGCACAAACCCAGCATGCAACATTAATATCATTGTTATTATTATTTATTATTATTGCAACTTTTACTCAACCCCTTAAAGACTGAGGATTAAAGCAGCATTTTTTATGAGAAATGCGAGCAAGCTATGGTTTGGTTCGGTTTGCTCCGCCTTCCTGAATTCATCAAAAAACGTTTCTAACATCCAGCTTCCTATTGATGTACACAAACTCCCACAATATGAGAAGACTCATTCCCCTTCATGGTAGGTGACATTACTCGTGGAAGAAAACTGACTAGATGCTGTTAGTAATGAATAGTGAAATAACTGATTACAAAGAAATCTTTCCTTACCTTGGTTTTGCATTAACTAAAGATAAACAAAATAAGAATTTCAAAAAATACTTTAATTATTATGTAGCACAAACATTATGATAAAAATCGTTGACGCCCTTTAAAGAAACAATTTAAAATGAAAATATCTACTATTCAGAGCAAAGATAGGTCTTTCAAACTGCGAGTTTGAAAGGCAATAACAAAGGTAAATAAAGACACACTGAACATCCCAGAATAGCCATATGACAAATACATATATCTAGTACCTTTCTTCTACAGAATAATAAAGCTCTCTATATACTCCTGTTAATACTTCTGGTTGGCACAGATACAATTGGTGACAAAATAAGTAAATTATCAAGAGAATTTCATCATTATCACCCATTTCTGTTGGTCATATTGGCAGGGTTTTTTACTATAGTGAGATCATGAAACTGTAAAAAGTTTGAAAATGCTTTGTTCGGTTATGAAACCAGACCAAGATGTCTGACCATGTTCCATCACAAGCACAAGTTTCTAGATATTTCAAGAAATCTTGAAATATCTTGCCATCAAAAATACACCTTAACCACTTCCTGCTGCCTGGCATGTCCGTACATGCCATGGCTGTTGTGGACAAACAAATCTTCCTACTCTGTCTGCTCATCAGACAGAGTAGGAAGTAGCATAATTTCTTTACTAAAACTTTTAGACAATAGCACCTTAAGTGAAGGTAAACCTTCAAAAATTTGATATTTTTAAAAATTGTATCAAAACACAAGCTCTTATGTGCCTAATGTTGCCCGCAAACTACCAAACAAACTGGGCGGCAATAGGGGAAACTGTTGATGTGCACCAATAAACAATGAATTTTCAACAAATATTTTTTAAAATACTCAAAAATTGGGGGGGGGGGGGGGGGAATCTCCTGTAATCTATTAGGCTTTGGTAATCCTGTGATGCAATACTTCTGCTAAATACGTAAAAATAATGGAGTTATGACTAAATCTCTGACCCCCCCCCCCCCACCTCCGGTTCCAATGTTCACTTTGTCGCATCCAAGCAAATACACTCAACAATTTTTTTTTTTTTTTCCCCTATTTATTTTGGTATTCTCTGATAGCTAGCTGGCAATTCTACTTCTGAATCAGCTGATAGCCACAACTAAGAGACAAAGCAGACAGTCAACATGAAAGAGTCAGAGTGAGAGGCCAGGTGTCTCCTGACTCGATGTGACACCATACCCGATGCGCCCTCATCACACAGTAAGAGGATACTACTAATGATAGATGTTATTCCTGTAACTAATAAACATAATATGATGAGAAATACATGTCAATCACAGCTGCAGCTCAGGAGGAACGGAACCGGACTGCCAGATGGCAGCCAGGACAGCATGTAACCCCCGTGCCATAGGTTCACCACCAGCCTTTAACAGTTCAGCTGGTATGCCGCAGATACCAGCTGCTTTACCACACTTCAGCTTGGAAATCGCCCCCCTAACTTCAGTTAGGGAGGGAGGGTCCTCACTGATAGGTGGATCCGGCAGCAGGATCTCGACACTACCCGCATCCAAGTTAACTGTTGGTGGGTCAACCTGGTACAGCTGCTCAAAATACTCAGCCCAACGTTCCCGCACCGCAACAGGATCTGAAACGAACTGACCACTTACTGAGCGAACTGCTGTCACCTGTGAAGACGGCTTGGAGTTCAGCTTTCTCAGGGCTTGGTATGCAGGACGAAGGTCATTTACTAAGAAATGGCCTTCTATCTCCTCTGCAAGACTCCTAATAAACTGTTCCTTGTCCATTCTTAACAGAGACCGAGTTCTGCGCACAAGAGAACGGTGCAATTCCTGATCCCCTGTCAGACGAGCCGCACGACATGCATCTGTGGCTTCCAGTGTCTCCTGCAAGATGGAATTCTGTACTGCTCTCGGGCGTACACCAATCGTATCTTGAGCTGCATCAAGCGTTTCACGCTTAAAGGTATCCCACAGAAGAACAGGGTCTGTAAGGCTGCCAAGCACTGCGAAACGATCAGAGATTGCCTCAGCAAACCCGCGGGCACACTCCCCCTCCCTCAGCCTGTCCAAATGAAACACCCTAGGGTGATCATTTGACCGCTGGGGGGTTTTGAAGTGGACCCGGAGAGTAGCCACAACCAATCTATGGTCAGTACCACAGAACTCAGCACTCCTGTACACCCTGCAATTCTGAAGGATCCTCCAACGAGTGCTAACAAGTATGTGGTCGATCTCCTTGGCTGCGTTACCCGCATCACTGTACCATGTCCACCCGCATCACTGTACCATGTCCAGCGATGTGGGTCTGGGCGCTGGTACCAGGAGCCAGAAATCTTCAATTTCTGGGACCTAGCAAAGTCCCGGAAAAGGAGGCTATTCTCGCTACCGGCATCAGCTCCTGAACCATGGGGACCAACAGACATCTCATAGCCAGCTCGATCACAGCCCGATACCGCATTGAAGTCGCCCAGAACAATGCGAATATCTCGTCGGGGACATCTGTCTACCACAGATGTAAGTTTGGAGTAGAACATCTCTTTCACGTCAAGTTTACAAACATCGGTAGGAGCGTACACAGCAATAAGAGACATGAAGCCAAAAGATAGCTTCAATCTCAATACCATTATACACTCATCAACAGGAGTAACCTCTACTACCGAGGGCTGGAGTCTGCTGGAGATGGCAATGGCTACTCCCTGGAGATGGTGGCCATCGCTGCGGCCCGACCAATAATAGGTGTAGCCACCTACACAGGTCATGCCGCTGCCAGGCCTCCTCACCTCCGAGAGAGCAGCCACCTCAACTCTCAGCCTCGCCAGTTCCCTCGACAGTAGAGGCAACCGATCATCCTGACGCAAAGAACGGACGTTCCAAGCCCCCACCCTAACTTCCCGCCTGAGGTTTAGCCTCTGGCAGTCGCTCCGGGTGGATGCCACCTCTGCCACCCCCACCAACGCTGCCCCATATAAAAGGGGGTGGCGGGCTGCGTGCCCCATCATCCACCTGTGGGGTTCCCAAGGGCTTTCCCCCACAAGCTTCACTCTGGGCTGGCGGCCACCAGAGCGCAGGCGAGACGGGTAGTTCCCGTTCCCAGCCTGCGCTCCAGCAGTCGCCCTCCCAGCAGGGCCCACAGTCCGCCTCACTTGCTGGGTGGGAGGGGCTTTTCCCCTCCTCCCAGCCTTTCCATTTAATTGTGGCACTGCCGATTGGTTTATATCTGGGGGGAGGAGGACTGGTAAGGCCCACCTCCCCCGAGCCTCCCATTAACCCCAGGGGGCTAGGGGGCAGGAGTTGGTACAGGGCCAGGGCGTGTCCACACGCCGGACGGCCATGGCCCTGAACCTCTGGGGCCTCCTGCTGCTCCGAGATCCCCCTCAGTTTAGCCTGGAACCGCAAGGTATCCAGTTTCCATGGGCGGCCACGAGGAGGCACTGCAGGGAGTCTCGATGATGGAGAGGCTATGCACTGGCAGGGGAAGGCTTATGCAGAGCTGCTCCCTTTTTCGCACGAGGCTAGCCAGCGGTGGCAGCTGTAAGCGAGAAGGCATGCAGAAGCTCTTAACACTAACTAGACTACCACTCCATCGCTTCACACCACCCTGCGCATGAGGGGAGTTCCCTCACCTTCAAAGCCTGATATCTCAAAACAACACCTTTGTCCACATTTTTTATGTCAATTCCATAACTACTTGGGTGATTCTAATGGGGTTTGGATCATTTGAAAGCTGAATAAATTTGTGATTTTTTGTGCCAGGGGATTTTCATTTCAGGTGATAAAAGTCCATTTTTATTATAAAAAAAAAAAAAAAAAAAAAAAAAAATCCTACCAAACTACGAAGAAATTTCAAAATCCACTGGCACAAGATTTAGGAATTTCTATAGAGTATGTGGTATTTCTTTTAAGAGTTTCAGTCAATAGATAAGTGAGATACATAACTTTATTTGATTTTTCAAAAACTTTTTTTTTTAATAACTTCATTGTTTATTATCTAAATGATATGAAAGTTGGTGGTTTAAATCGTAGTATATGTAAAAAAAGTCCGATCATAATTAACAAATTTCGTTCTGGAGTGCGACGGTCCCCTTAAATCTTAGACATCATAGTACACCACCAGCCCTCCCCTAGAAGAATGTAATATAACATCTGTCATTCAATTTTATACAAATGTAGCAATGGATTTTCTTCTTCTTTGTATAGCTTTTAATTTCCAAGTATGAAATTCATTCTTAAACAATTTAACATCAAAATCCAACCAAAATTTTAAAAATAAATGAAATCACACTGAAGAGTTTCTATAAAATGAAATTAATTTGGCACTGGGTATTCAATTTTTGAGTTCCATCTAGAAACTGATTCAACTAAATATATGCAAAAAACCCTCCCCCCCCCCAAAAAAAAAATAGTAATAATAAAAAAATATAAATAAACAAAATACATGTATATATATATACATATATATATATATATATATATATATATATATATATATATATATATATATATATATATATACACACACAATTATATAAGATGAATAAAAACGTTGAAGAATAACACTTACCGTAAAAACCATAGACCTGCGTTATCTGTCTCGATTCGTGGTTGCCCCTGAGGAGTGTGATCTTGTGTGGCCATTTTGCTTTGAGGGAAAGGAGGCGAGTTAGCGTTTCTAAACTGTAGTATCCACGGTCTACAAAATCACCCATAAAGATGTAGTTGGTGTCTGGAACTTGCCCTCCCGTCCGGAATAATTCTTCCAAGTCATAAAACTGTGGATGGGAAATGTACATCAAAATGAAAAAGCTCTTGGCACTTCAACATTCAAATTAAATGTCAGATTAAGTAAAAAAAAAAAAAAAAAAAAATATTCATCCATTATTTTACTGAAAGAAAAATATCTACAATAATAATTATAATTTATTTTTCATTACTGTTTTAATGGTAATATTTTTTTTTACCAAATCCTTATATTAGGCATAAAACAGAATACCTAGGCTAAAAAATAAAAAATAAAGTGTCCTCAGAGATGGAAAATAATATTTAACTCAAAACTTACCTGACCATGGATATCACCACACACTGTTACTGGACATGACACAGGTTGGATATTTCCTTCCTCTATCAATAACTCACATACTTTTTCACATAATTTCTGTAAAACAAAATTCAAAATCAATGAAGTGTTTAATAAAACTTCAACCCAGTCACAATGTGTGACATGCTATTATCCCATGGCAAAAAAATCACATATGCTGAGTAACATTTCATCACAGCATGGGTTTTTGATCCAATTACTATACATATTTTGAATTTCAAAAGATTTTTTTATTGGGATAAAGTAGGTGACTTCTACAATAATCAGATTAAGTAATATGATGCTAAAATTAGTTGTGATTACTTGTCTGTTCCTAGTTCTTTTGTTTTTCTGGTGATGATGTGTAGAGTGACTGGTCAAGTAGGTATATAGAAAACCAGGCTCATTCTTGCTGGACTTTACCTAGGTCATGCCATATTCTCACAACTGCCCTTTTGGATAATTCAAGCAAACCATAGGACTGTGGCAGTAAAACATCAAAAGACATCAATTATGCCTCATAACTGTATATATATATGTATACATATATGTATATATATATATATGTACATATATATGTATACATATATGTATATATATATGTACATATATATGTGTATATATGTGTATTTATATATATATGTGTATATATATATGTGTGTGTATATATATATATATATATATATATATATATATATATATATATATATGTATATATATATATATATATATATATATATATATATATATATATATATATATATATATATATATATGTATATATATGTAAATATATATATATATATATATATATATATATATATGTATATGTACATATATGTATATGTATATGTATATATACATATGTATATGTATATGTATATGTATATGTATATGTATATGTATATACACATACATACATACATATATATATATATATATATATATATATATATATATATATATATATATATATATATATATATATATATATATATATATATATATATGTATATATATGTATATATATATATATATATTTATATATAATATATATATATATATAATATATATAATATGTATATAAATGCAGCCACTTGGGGGGCAAGCCAGCCCAACTGAGTGCCGGTCACAAGCCCGGATAAATGCAGAGTGTTGCTGGACGGGAAGGGCATCCGCGGCGTAAAATAAAAACCGCTCCAAACCAACATGACAGAAGCTGAAAGAATATTGGCCCTCAGTCCCCGGCAGCCCTTAAATGGGCAGAGGGTGCTAAGAATATCCGGTTTTGCAGGGAGAGGTGAAATGCCTAACTCCACTCAAATTCAAGCCGTTAAAGTCGGCAGCCTTAATGTTGGCACAATGTCAGGAAAGGGGAGGGAGGTTGTGGATCTCATGGAGAGAAGAAAGTTGGAGGTACTTTGCCTGCAGGAAACACGATGGAGGGGGAATAAGGCCCGAGAGCTGGGGAGAGGCTTTAAGCTTTTCTACAGTGGAGCAGATGGAAGAGGAAGGAATGGAGTTGGAATAATCCTGAGTCCCAATCATATAGAAAACGTCATCAGTGTCTGGAGAAAGAATGACCGAATAATGTTGATTAAACTAATTATCGGAAATACAATCATTAATATAATGAGTGTATATGCACCACAAGTAGGCTGCGATGATGAAGAGAAAGACAAATTTTGGCAAGACCTAGATAGTATGTGCACAGAGATGCCGGATGTTGAAACAGCCTTGATTGCTGGCGATTTCAATGGTCACGTGGGAGAGAGAAACTTGGCAATAGAGCGTGTCCATGGTAGATATGGGAGCGGGGCTGTAAATCCCAACGGAGAAAGGCTAATTGACTTCGCAGTGGCATACGATCTGGCTATATTGAACACGTTCTTCAAAAAGAAGGATTACAATACATATGAAAGTGGAGGACAGGAAACACAATTGGACTACATATTATACAAGAGAAGTAAAATGAGTGAAGTCAGAAATTTTAAGGTAATTAAGGGAGAAACAGCTGCCAAACAACATCACCTGATTATTGGGGAGTTTAACATTAAAAGAGGGAGGAAAGGAAAGAAAAGGGCAATACCTAAGATTAAGTGGTGGAATTTGAAAGACGAAGACCAGAGAAGTTTGTTCAGGGAGAGAGTGCTGGAGCAGATAGAGTTGAGGGAGGGAGTTGAAGAGTGGTAGAATTTGAATGCTTCAATGATCCGACAAGCTGCAGAGGAAATATTGGGGATGACATCTGGTAAAGGACCACCCAATGACAAGGAAACTTGGTGGTGGAAGGAAGAAATATCGGACACTATAAAGCAGAAGAAGATTACAAGGAAGGAATATTACAAAAACAGAAATGAGGAAAATGAAGAAAGGCTTAAAACAGCGAACAAAGCAGCAAAGAAAGCAGTGGCAGTAGCTAAAGCTGAGGCAAGGGAAGAAATGTATCAAGAACTCGATACAAGAGGAGGACAGAAAAAGATTTATAGAATAGCAAAGGCCAGAGACAAGAGTACGAAAGATCAGACACATATCAGGCATATGAAGGATACAGAAGGAAATGTTTTGTATGATGATGATGCTATAAA
>NC_091591.1:25822799-25825299 GCF_042767895.1 Penaeus vannamei | reverse complement strand
GACCACAGCATTTGTCATGATGCTTTTTGTCATTTATGACATTATTCTTTGCCAGCAGAGATAATTTCATGGATCATATAGCATGTTTTGCCTTTCTTTATGATGATATTACGTTTATTATGTGCTGCACAACTTACACATTATCAAATTGCAAAAGAAATACCAGAGATGAGGTGTCTTATTCTTGGTCATTTTTGTCCATTACAGGCAAATTTAACCATTACTGCATGGCTATGGGAAACTGAAACTATTCCCCAGAATCCATCTTAACATGCGCTTAGATGCTGCACCCCAGTCAGATTGCCGGGGATTCAGTTTCTGTGTGGCTGACTTGAGTGTAGAAGGATCTTTGTGGAAGATCAGACTTAGTGGGCATCTAGAAGGGGTCTTGTGTGATTTCCACTTGTAAATGAGGATGGAATGTACCATCCATGAAGTTCTGGAAGAGTGCCTACCCTTGCCAACTGTGATCAATGGTGCCAGGTGTGGGACTGCCAGTTAAATGATATAAAAATGTTGAATATTTGCTTATAGTTTGCTGGTGCACCAAAGATACTGAGGCAGTGGCTTGAAACTATTTATTGGTCTTAGAGACCATCAGTCTTCTGATAAGAAGCCAGTCCATGCTCTTTCTTGCTGAATTATACTTGCATTTACTGGAATACCAAAGTCCCAGAAGACAGCAATCAGTTGAAACTATGCCACTCTAATTACTGGCTCATTATGTTGAATTAAGGATGTTTTTATTCCACTATTTCCTTGTTATATTTAGTGAAGATTGTTGATTTCCACAGAACAAAGCTATAATATTTGGACAATGACATCATAGGCATTCCGTTACAAATATTGGTGACCTGCATTTTTTGCAGAATTACTGAAAAAAAATGTTGACCACTTAGAGAATTACTGTCAAATAAGGAACTTTTACAGAATAAATATGTTGGAGCAATGCTGGACTGTATGTAGTCACCAATAAAGATCCTAATGATTTGGCTGCATCAAATGAAGGCTGACTCTATTTGCAGAATGTTAGTACGTCAAAAGTCAATGGATCAGAAATACGACCTGTTTCACAAGCATCGGTGCCACTTATTTTGGATGAGAAGTTTGTCAATGCCAGGTAATACTGAAATCTAAAGACTGATTTTGTTGATGTATGTTCAATTTTTTTTTTATCATACTTATGATATTGATTGATTTTGCATTCTTTTAGAATTTTCATTTTTTTCTATCACATTTTACAGAAATGTTGTTGCAGCCAGAGAGGCTTGGGTAGAGACATTAGATACAAATACATCTGATGTTGGCATGATAACCCTCCACCCAGATGTTTTTTCTGTTTGTCCAAGGATGGACATCATTCATGAAAATGTTGTATGGCAGAGGAAGTACAAGATGGTGGTAAGTAAAATGGCTGGAGAAAAATCTGCTGCAAGAATGGATTTTTCATCTTTCTATTTCTTACTTCTTTACCACTCTCTCTTCTTCATATTCCTTCTCTTTCTCTTTCTCTTCTTCATCTTCCTCTCAGTCCATCAATTCTTCTAATTTTGTTTTGATTTGTTTTATGGTTTTAAGTTCTATGAATGTCAGAAGTAACCTTGTACAGTATTGAGAAAATCTAATGATTATAGTCTTAAATGCTGATGACTTTTAGTCTCCTAGCTGTCAATGTCATCTCATGGTAATTTCAGTGGTAGCATGATGTTATTAATATTTGCTAATGATAATTTCTTATATCAAATCAAAGAAGATCACATTCATCAAACTTTGCAGAGTAAAGCACACACCAAGACAAAACCGGAAGTAAGAGGAGGAGGTAGGAAGCCATGGCCTCAGAAAGGTACAGGTAGAGCCAGACATAGTTCTATTCGGTAAGTTCACATGCTCTTTAAAAATCTCGTAAAGTAGATTCATTGTCCTTTTTTTTTTTAAGTGTGCCTTTAACAGCCATAAATAAAAAATTGTCCTTTGGGTTTCTTGCAGGAATTTTGATTAGATTCAGATTCAGATTCAGTTTGATTTCATCAAGTTGTGTCATTAACTTTATTCTGGATAGAAGCTTCTCAATTTCATTACAGGTGTCTGTATGAGTAACTTCTTTTTTTCTTCCAGATCACCACTTTGGGTTGGTGGTGGCGTTACTCACGGTCCAAGAGCATTTACTACCCAGTTTTATATGTTGCCTTTAGTTACTAGAATTCATGGTCTTACATCAACACTGTCTGCTAAATTTGCACAGGTAATTTATCATTAGGAAGGGAAGGCCTTCTTAAACATTTTAACAAGAGAAGTCATGATATAACTTTGAAGTTATATTCCAAAAAAGATCTATGACTGCTTTGTGCCAGAAACTTATTTGAAAAGTACTCATTAATGATAAAACTGTTTTTATTTCCTCAAGGATGATCTGAAGATTGTGGAAAGCTTACAGATGGCATCAGATGAACCTGGGTACATAGAAAAGCTGTGTGAAAATCGCGAGTGGGGACCATCTGTT
>NC_091591.1:25787799-25805299 GCF_042767895.1 Penaeus vannamei | reverse complement strand
TGACACGGCTAGCAATTCAAGTAGATTATTGCGGGTTGCTGCTGCCCTCCCCCGTATCTACTCACATCTGACAGTTTGTAAGACAAACCGATCTTTTCGGATCGCTACTTACGCCACCCTCTCCAATATCCTCTCTATCTTTGAAGAAAAAATAACAAAAAAGAACAGATAAAATAATGTTAAACTGTTAAAGCGGCTATGGCATTACACTTAACATTCCCCTTAATGGTGTCCTTTTTCTCTTACTATCTTGGCCGGTGCGTGTAAGATCTGGGTTCAGCGAAACGGCACTGACGGTAGACGCTGTTGCAGGTATCGATCGCCTCATGATGCAGATGCAGTGGGAAAGAATTTGCCGCAAGACCTAGAAGACCAAGACTAAATAAGGGTCCTTGCAGATACCCGGTTACCGTAGAGGAACGCCTCCTGTTCATAGAACCAGCGAAGGACCGCGAGTTCGTCCGTGTACATATCAAGATCCCATGGAAGGAACGCCGTCTTCCTTGACGCCTGTAAACTCAGTCAAAATCTAGCTCATAAGTGCAAGTACAAGCCGCCCCATGATACCATAGAAGGGCGTCACCTGCCTGGACGCCCATAGATCCAGACGAAGACTACGAAGAAATGTGGACGATTGCACAGCGGAGAAGGACCAAAACGAGGACTACGAGGACGTGTGGACCTCGAGGACGAGTGGATGTCACCAAGGACTGGAAAGAAGAGGACGAAGATGAGCAAGCATGAGGATGAGTAAAAGTACAGCGTGCACGAGACGATTAGATGACACTAGAAAAGACACCATTCGAGGACCAGGACGCTGAAACCCGCCCAGATGAAGGACGACCTCTACCAGACCGACTTCTGGACATCTCGATGTGAAAAATCCGGAAGCAGCTGAAGGGCAACGCAGTGGATGTATATGTATGTTTACATATACATGTACATACATATATACGCACGCGCGCGTGTGTATTATATACATATATATGTGAGCGCGACCACCGCTCAGGGAGGGAAAAGGGCCAATACCGTTGGCCTTAAACTGGCTATGCCAGAAGGATTCCTTCTTCCTGAGGCTCTTGAGTCATCTCTCTCCGACAAGCTACTGAACATGTAGCTGGAGCCTGAGATGGCCCAAGAGCCGGAGAAAGAAGGCCAAGACGCATGAAAACGGTGAATGGCCAATTACAGTTGCGGAAGGAAATGAGGCAACTATAATACATATAATAATTGCATATTATGATTATACAGATAATAATATTATTATAATGATAATAGAATAATAATAATGATAATACACAAAAACGTACACATACACATACACCCTAAAACAAGACACACCCATACACACACATACACAGAGAATCACGTACAGAGACATATAAGATTTACAGACTTGTACAATGAACTTTTTCCCGGTTCTTTTTTCTCTCTCTGCCTCCCTCCCTCCCTCTCCGGTCCTCTTCCCCCGCCCTTTCTCTCTCTCTCGCGCTCTCTCTCTCTCTACCCTCCTAGCTCTCTTTTTCCTCTTCTTTATCTTTCATGCTCCCATCCTTCTTCCCCCTTTCCCTCTCTTCTTCCCTCCCCTCCTGCTTCACTCTCTCTCTCTCTCTCTCTGTCTTTGTATCTGTCTGTCTGTCTGTCTCTCTCCTTCTCTTTCTTTGTCTGTCTGTCTGTCTCTGTCTCTCTCTCACAAACTCTCTCTCTCTCTCCCTAACAGAACTAATCAATGACATTATATATTTTTTCTCGATATCTTTAAGAGATTGGATACATTTGAACTCTTAATACAAACATGTCTACCCCCTTCTCTCTCGTCTATCTATTTACTGTTTGCCTTTAAACATATGGATGTCCATTAAACAGGCATACTTTGAATTTAGAAAACAATCCGTATAGGTAAAAATACTGATATCAATTATAGGAATTGCACTCTATGATAACCCTACATTACCAAGCAGAAATAATTCGCACTGCAATATTAAAATGTATGTATCACCATGATCTTTACAGGTGTTATGAATTGTCTGGCAAAATACACATATACAGCGGTCATTATTTTTTGTTCTACTTACGAAGGGAAAATTTGGAGCTAACTCCACACGCATGACTTTTTCGTTTTGTTATTTCTGTCTCTAAGAAGTATGTTTTCAAGCGGGAGAGGATGTGTGATTTAAAAAAAGGAGAGAGAGAGAGAGAGAGAGAGAGAGAGAAAGGAGAGAGACAGAAAGGAGAGAGAGAGAGAAAGGAGAGAGAGGGGGGGGGAGAAGAGAGAGAGAAGAGAAAGAGAGAGAGAGAAGAGAAAGAGAGAGAGAGAGAGAGAGAGAGAGAGAGAGAGGAGAGAGAGAGAGAGGAGAGAGAGAGAGAAAGGAGAGAGAGAGAGAGAGAGAGAGAGAGAGAGAGAGAGAGAGAGAGAGAGAGAGAGAGAGAGAGAGAGAGAGAGAGAGAGAGAGAGAGAGAGAGAGAGAGAGAGAGAGAGAGAGAGAGAGAAAGAGAGAGAGAGAGAGAGAGAGGCAGAAGAGAGAGAGAGAGAGAGAGGCAGAAGAGAGAGATAAGAGAGAGAGAGAGAGAGAGAGAGAGAGAGAGAGAGAGAGAGAGAGAGAGAGAGAGAGAGAGAGAGAGAGAGAGAGAGAGAGAGAGAGATTCATAGACAGTATGTAGAAAGATATAACTTCTGATTTGTTTTATTCCAATTCCGACAAGTGTGTGTCCACTATAATGCGGAAACTGGCGTTTTGAAATGTTTCAAGTTCTTATTCCTTCTAAGAACATATCACAGTCTTAGCATGGCTGATTCACTGATTAAAACCAAAAACATTAGGTATCGTTTGCTTAAGTGGAAAACATATGGTGAAATGTTCAGAATCGGTCGGTGCCTAGACACACAGAACATGTACATCTATCATGCACCCTTAATCCATTGTTAAGGTACGGTCATACTACCCACAGATTCGTGAAATCCAACGATTTGGAATGGAATTTGCCCACGCATGGATTCACTTCTCTGGACATTCGCCCACACGTTCGATGCAATGGAAACCCACTCGTCCATCGTTGGACGAATGGGAAAATTGCACACGTTGAGAATCTATAGTATGCATGGTATACATTTCTTTTCATTTCATATTGTAAATATCATTATGTAATTCAAATCATTCAGTTATTCATACTTAGTTTTACATCATTATTTACATTTGAATATAAGCTAAAGTACTAATAAAAAGTAAAAACAAAAGCATTGACCATGGATTCTCATTTGACTGAGGAGTATCACTTTCTAACTTCTCTCTGTCACTCTCTCACTTCTCTCTGACACTCACTCTCTTTCTCACACTCACTCTCTCATTTCTCTCTGCCCCTCACTCTCTCACTTCTCTGTCACTCTCTCACTTCTCTGTGTCACTCTCTCACTTCTCTCTGTCACTCACTCTCTCACTTCTCTCTGTAACTCACTCTATCACTTCTCTCTGTCACTCTGTCACTTTCTCACTTCTGTCTGTCACTCACTCTCTCACTTCTGTCTGTCACTCTCTCACTTTCTCACTTCTCTCTGTCACTCTCTCTCTTACTTCTCTCTGTCACTCACTCTCTCACTTCTCTGTCACTCTGTCACTTTTTCACTTCTCTTTGTCACTCACTCTCTCATTTCTTTCTGTCACTCTCTCACTTTCTCACTTCTCTCTGTCACTCACTCTCTCACTTCTCTGTCACTCTCTCACTTTCTCACTTCCCTCTGTCACTCACTCTCTCACTTCTCTCTGTCACTCTCTCACTTTCTCACTTCTCTCTGTCACTCACTCTCTCACTTCTCTCTGTCACTCACTCTCTCACTTCTCTCTGTCACTCTCTCACTTCTCTCTGTCACTCACTCTCTCACTTTCTCACTTCCCTCTGTCACTCACTCTCTCACTTCTCTCTGTCACTCACTCTCTCACTTCTCTCTGTCACTCACTCTCACTTTCTCACTTCCCTCTGTCACTCACTCTCTCACTTCTCTCTGTCACTCACTCTCTCACTTCTCTCTGTCACTCACTCTCACTTTCTCACTTCCCTCTGTCACTCACTCTCTCACTTCTCTCTGTCACTCTCTCACTTTCTCACTTCTCTCTGTCACTCACTTTCTCACTTCTCTCTGTCACTCACTCTCTCACTTCTCTCTGTCACTCACTCACTCTCTCACTTCTCTGTCACTCTGTCACTTCCCTATGTCACTCACTTTCTCACTTCTCTGTCATTCTCTCCTTTTCTCACTTCCCTCTGTCACTCACTCTCTCACTACTCTCTGTCACTTTCTCACTTCTCTCTGTCACTCACTCTCTCACTTCTCTCTGTCACTGTCACTTTCTCACTTCTCTCTGTCACTTTCTCACTTCTCTCTGTCACTCACTCTCTCACTTCTCTCTGTCACTCACTCTCTCACTTCTCTCTGTCACTCACTCTCTCACTTCTCTGTCACTCTGTCACTTTCTCACTTCCCTCTGTCACTCACTCTCTCACTTCTCTCTGTCACTCACTCTCTCACTTCTCTCTGTCACTCACTCTCTCACTTCTCTGTCACTCTGTCACTTTCTCACTTCCCTCTATCACTCACTCTCTCACTTTTCTTTGTCACTCTCTCACTTTCTCACTTCTCTCTGTTACTCACTCTCTCACTTCTCTGTGTCACTCTCTCACTCTGTCACTTTCTCACTTCCCTCTATCACTCACTCTCTCACTTTTCTTTGTCACTCTCTCACTTTCTCACTTCTCTCTGTTACTCACTCTCTCACTTTCTCACTTCTCTGTGTCACTCTGTCACTCTCTCACTTTCTCACTACTCTCTGTCACTCACTCTCTCACTTCACTGTCACTCTGTCACTTTCTCACTTCCCTCTGTCACTCACTTTCTCACTTCTCTCTGTCACTCATTCTCTCACTCCTCTCTGTCACTCACTCTCTCACTTCTCTCTGTCACTCACTCCCTCACTTCTCTCTGTCACTCACTCTGTCACTTTCTCACTTCCCTCTGTCACTTACTCTCTCACTTTTCTCTGTCATTCTGTCACTTTCTCAGTTCTCTCTGTCACTCACTTTCTCACTTTCTCACTTCTCTCTGTCACTCTCTCACTTCTCTCTGTCACTCTCTCACTTCTCTGTCACTCTCTCACTTTCTCACTTCTCTCTGTCACTCACTCTCTCACTTCTCTGTCACTCTGTCACTTTCTCACTTCCCTCTGTCACTCACTCTCTCACTTCTCTCTGTCACTCTCTCACTTTCTCACTTCTCTCTGTCACTCACTCTCTCACTTCTCTCTGTCACTCTCTCACTTTCTCACTTCTCTCTGTCACTCTCTCACTTCTCTCTGTCACTCACTCTCTCACTTCTCTGTCACTCTGTCACTTTCTCACTTCCCTCTGTCACTCACTCTCTCACTTCTCTCTGTCACTCTCTCACTTCTCTCTGTCACTCACTCTCTCACTTCTCTCTGTCACTTTCTCACTTCTCTCTGTCACTCACTCTCTCACTTCTCTCTGTCACTCTCTCACTTCTCTCTGTCACTCACTCTCTCACTTCTCTCTGTCACTTTCTCACTTCTCTCTGTCACTCACTCTCTCACTTCTCTCTGTCACTTTCTCACTTCTCTCTGTCACTCTCTCACTTCTCTCTATCACTCACTCTCTCACTTCTCTGTCACTCTGTCACTTTCTCACTTCCCTCTGTCACTCACTCTCTCACTTCTCTCTGTCACTCTCTCACTTCTCACTGTCACTCACTCTCTCACTTTTCTTTGTCACTCTCTCACTTTCTCACTTCTCTCTATTACTCACTCTCTCACTTCTCTCTGTCACTCTCTCACTTTCTCACTTCTCTCTGTTACTTACTCTCTCACTTATCTCTGTCACTCTCTCACTTTCTCACTTCTTTCTGTCACTCACTTTCTCACTTCTCTCTGTCACTCACTCTCTCACTTCTCTCTGTCACTCTCTCACATTCTCACTTCTCTCTGTCACTCACTCTCTCACTTCTCTCTGTCACTCACTCTCTCACTTCTGTCTGTCACTCTCTCACTCTCTCACTTTTCTCTGTCACTCACTCTCTCACTTCTTTGTCACTCACTCTCTCACTCCTCTCTGACACACTCTCACTTCACTCTGTCACTCACTCTCTCACTTCTCTCTCTCACTTTCTCGCTTCTCTCTGTCACTCACTCTCTCACTTCTCTCTGTCACTCTCTCACTTTCTCACTTCTCTCTGACACTCACTCTCTCACTTCTGTCTGCCAGTCTCTCACTTTCTCACTTCTCTCTGTCACTCTCTCTCTTACTTCTCTCTGTCACTCACTCTCTCACTTCTCTCTGTCACTCTGTCACTTTTTCACTTCTCTTTGTCACTCACTCTCTCACTTCTCTCTGTCACTCTGTCACTTTCTCACTTCTCTCTGTCACTCACTCTCTCACTTTCTCACTTCCCTCTGTCACTCACTCTCTCACTTCTCTCTGTCACTCTGTCACTTTCTCACTTCTCTCTGTCACTCACTTCTCTCTGTCACTTTCTCACTTCTCTCTGTCACTCTCTCACTTCTCTCTGTCACTTTCTCACTTCTCTGTCACTCACTCTCTCACTTTCTCACTTCCCTCTGTCACTCATTCTCTCACTTCTGTCTGTCACTCTGTCACTTTCTCACTTCTCTCTGTCACTCACTCTCTCTCACTTCCCTCTTTCACTCACTCTCTCACTTCTCTTTGTCACTCACTTTCTCACTTTTCTGTCACTCTGTCACTTTCTCACTTCCCTCTATCACTCACTCTCTCACTTCTCTCTGTCACTCTCTCACTTCTCTCTGTCACTCACTCTCTCACTTTTCATTGTCACTCTCTCACTTTCTCACTTCTCTCTGTTACTCACTCTCTGTCACTCTCTCTTTCTCACTTCTCTCTGTCCCTCACTCTCTCACTTCTCTCTGTCACTCTCTCACTTTCTCACTTCTCTCTGTAACTCACTCTCTCACTTCTGTCTGTCACTCTCTCACTTCTGTCTGTCACTCTCTCACTTTCTCACTTCTCTCTGTCACTCACTCTCTCACTTCTCTCTGTCACTCACTCTCTCACTTCTGTCTGTCACTCTCTCACTTCTCTCTGTCACTCACTCTCTCACTTCTGTCTGTCACTCTCTCACTTTCTCACTTTTTTCTGTCACTCACTCTCTCACTTTCTCACTTCTCTCTGTCACTCACTTTCTCACATCTCTCTCTCACTATCTCGCTTCTCTCTGTCACTCACTCTCTCACTTCTCTCTGTCACTCTCTCATTTTCTCACTTCCCTGTGTCACTCACTCTCTCACTTCTCTCTGTCACTCTCTCACTTTCTCACTTCTCTGTCACTCATTCTCTCACTTCTCTCTGTCACTCACTTTCTCACTTCTCTCTGTCACTCACTCTCTCACTTCTGTCTGTCACTCTGTCACTTTCTCACTTCTCTCTGTCACTCACTCTCTCACTTCTGTCTGTCACTCTCTCACTTTTTCACTTCCCTCTGTCACTCACTCTCTAACTTCTCTCTGTCACTCTCTCACTTTCTCACTTCTCTCTGTCACTCACTCTCTCGCTTCTCTCTGTCACTTTCTCACTTCTCTCTGTCACTCACTCTCTCACTTCCCTCTGTCACTCTCTCACTTTCTCGCTTCTCTCTGTCACTCACTCTCTCACTTCTCTCTGTCACTCACTCTCAAACTTTCTCACTTCACTCTGTCACTCACTCTCTCACTTCTCTCTGTCACTCTCTCACTTTCTCACTTCTCTCTGTCACTCTCTCACTTCTCTCTGTCACTCACTCTCTCACTTTCTCACTTCCCTCTGTCACTCACTCTCTCACTTCTCTCTGTCACTTTCTCACTTCTCTCTGTCACTCACTCTCTCACTTCTCTCTGTCACTCATTCTCTCACTTTCTCACTTCCCTCTGTCACTCACTCTCTCACTTCTCTCTGTCACTCTCTCACTTCTCTCTGTCACTCACTCTCTCACTTCTCTCTGTCACTTTCTCACTTTTCTCTGTCACTCACTCTCTCACTTCTCTCTGTCACTTTCTCACTTCTCTCTGTCACTCTCTCACTTCTCTCTGCCACTCACTCTCTCACTTCTCTGTCACTCTGTCACTTTCTCACTTCCCTCTGTCACTCACTCTCTCACTTCTCTCTGTCACTCTCTCACTTCTCACTGTCACTCACTCTCTCACTTTTCTTTGTCACTCTCTCACTTTCTCACTTCTCTCTGACACTCTCTCTCACTTCTCTGTCACTCTCTCACTTCCCTCTATCACTCACTCTCTCACTTCTCTCTGTCACTCTCTCACTTCTCTCTGTCACTCACTCTCTCACTTCCCTCTGTCACTCACTCTCTCACTTCTCTCTGTCACTCTCTCACTTTCTCACTTCTCTCTGTCACTCACTCTCTCACTTCTCTCTGTCACTCTCTCACTTTCTCACTTCTCTCTGTCACTCACTCTCTCACTTCTCTCTGTCACTTTCTCACTTCTCTCTGTCACTCACTCTCTCACTTCTCTCTGTCACTCTCTCACTTTCTCACTTCTCTCTGTCACTCACTCTCTCACTTTCTCACTTCTTTCTGTCACTCACTCTCTCACTTCTCTCTGTCACTCACTCTCTCACTTCTCTCTGTCACTCTCTCACTTTCTCACTTCTCTCTGTCACTCACTCTCTCACTTCTCTCTGTCACTCACTCTCTCACTTCTCTCTGTCACTCTCTCACTTTCTCACTTCTCTCTGTCACTCACTCTCTCACTTCCCTCTGTCACTCACTCTCTCACTTTCTCGCTTCTCTCTGTCACTCACTCTCTCACTTCTCTCTGTCACTCTCTCACTTTCTCACTTCTCTCTGTCACTCACTCTCTCACTTCTGTCTGTCACTCTCACTTTCTCACTTCTCTCTGTCAATCTCTCTCTTACTTCTCTCTGTCACTCACTCTCTCACTTCTCTGTCACTCTGTCACTTTTTCACTTCTCTCTGTCACTCACTCTCTCACTTCTCTCTGTCACTGTCACTTTCTCACTTCTCTCTGTCACTTTCTCACTTCTCTGTCACTCTCTCACTTTCTCACTTCCCTCTGTCACTTATTCTCTCACTTCTCTCTGTCACTCTCTGACTTCTCTCTGTCACTCACTCTCTCACTTCTCTCTGTCACTCTCTCACTTTCTCACTTCTCTCTGTCACTCACTCTCTCACTTCTCTGTCACTCTGTCACTTTCTCACTTCCCTCTATCACTCACTCTGTCACTTTCTCACTTCCCTCTATCACTCACTCTCTCATTTCTCTCTGTCACTCACTCTCTCACTTTTCTTTGTCACTTTCTCACTTCTCTCTGTTACTCACTCTCTCACTTCTCTCTGTCACTCACTCTCTCACTTTCTCACTTCTCTCTCTTACTCACTCTCTCACTTCTGTCTGTCACTCTCTCACATTCTCACTTCTCTCTGTCACTCACTCTCTCACTTCTCTCTGTCACTCTCTCACTTTCTCACCTCTCTCTGTCACTCACTCTCTCACTTCTGTCTGTCACTCTCTCACTTTCTCACTTCTCTTTGTCACTCTCTCACTTTCTCACTTCTCTCTGCCACTCACTCTCTCACTTCTCTCTGTCACTCACTCTCTCACTTCTCTCTGTCACTCACTCTCTCACTTCTCTCTGTCACTCTGTCACTTTCTCACTTCTCTCTGTCACTCACTCTCTCACTTCTCACTGTAACTCACTTTCTCACTTCTGTCTGTCACTCTCTCACTTTCTCACTTCTCTCTGTCACTCACTCTCTCACTTCTGTCTGTCACTCTCACTTTCTCACTTCTGTCTGTCACTCTCTCACTTTCTCACTTCTCTCTGTCACTCACTCTCTCACTTCTCTCTGTCACTCACTTTCTCACTTCTCTCTGTCACTCACTCTCTCACTTTCTAACTTCTCTCTGACACACTCTCACTTCACTCTGTCACTCACTCTCTCACTTTTTCGCTTCTCTCTGTCACTCACTCTCTCACTTCTCTCTGTCACTCTCTCACTTTTTCACTTCTCTCTGTCACTCTCTCACTTTCTCACTTCTCTCTGTCACACACTCTCTAACTTCTGTCTGTCACTCTCTCACTTTCTCACTTCTTTCTGTCACTCTCTCACTTTCTCACTTCTCTCTGTCACTCACTCTCTCACTTCTGTCTCTCACTCTGTCACTTTCTCACTTCTCTCTGTAACTCACTCTCTCACTTCTCTCTGTCACTCTGTCACTTTCTCACTTCTGTCTGTCACTCACTTTCTCACTTCTGTCTGTCACTCTCTCACTTTCTCACTTCTATCTGTCACTCTCTCACTTCTCTGTCACTCTGTCACTTTCTCACTTCCCTCTATCACTCACTCTGTCACTTTCTCACTTCCCTCTATCACTCACTCTCTCATTTCTCTCTGTCACTCACTCTCTCACTTTTCTTTGTCACTTTCTCACTTCTCTCTGTTACTCACTCTCTCACTTCTCTCTGTCACTCACTCTCTCACTTTCTCACTTCTCTCTCTTACTCACTCTCTCACTTCTGTCTGTCACTCTCTCACATTCTCACTTCTCTCTGTCACTCACTCTCTCACTTCTCTCTGTCACTCTCTCACTTTCTCACCTCTCTCTGTCACTCACTCTCTCACTTCTGTCTGTCACTCTCTCACTTTCTCACTTCTCTTTGTCACTCTCTCACTTTCTCACTTCTCTCTGCCACTCACTCTCTCACTTCTCTCTGTCACTCACTCTCTCACTTCTCTCTGTCACTCACTCTCTCACTTCTCTCTGTCACTCACTCTCTCACTTTTCTCTGTCACTCACTCCCTCACTTTCTCACTTCTCTCTGACATACTCTCACTTCTCTCTGTCACTTTCTCACTTCTCTCTGACATACTCTCACTTCTCTCTGTCACTTTCTCACTTCTCTCTGTCACTCTCTCACTTTCTCACTTCTCTCTGTCTCTCTCTCACTTTTCTCTGTCACTCTCTCACTTTCTCACTTCTCTCTGTCACTCTCTCACTTTCTCACTTCTCTCTGTCACTCTCTCACTTTCTCACTTCTCTCTGTCACTCACTCTCTCACTTCTCTCTGTCACTTTCTCACTTCTCTCTATCACTTTCTCACTTCTCTCTGTCACTCTGTCACTTTCTCACTTCTCTCTGTCACTCTCTCACTTTCTCACTTCTCTTTGTCACTCTCTCACTTTCTCACTTCTCTCTGTCACTCTCTCACTTCCCTCTGTCACTCACTCTCTCACTTCTCTCTGTCACTCTCTCACTTTCTCACTTCTCTCTGTCACTCACTCTCTCACTTCTCTGTCACTTTCTCACTTCTACTTGTCACTCACCCTCTCACTTCTCTCTGTCACTCTCACTTTCTCACTTCTCTCTGTCACTCTCTCACTTCTCTCTGTCACTCACTCTGTCACTTTCTCACTTCTCTCTGTCACTCTGTCACTTTCTCACTTCTCTCTGTCACTCTCTCACTTTCTCACTTCTCTTTGTCACTCTCTCACTTTCTCACTTCTCTCTGTCACTCTCACTTTCTCACTTCTCTCTGTCACTCTCACTTTCTCACTTCTCTCTGTCACTCTGTCACTTTCTCACTTCTCTCTGTCACTCTCTCACTTTCTCACTTCTCTTTGTCACTCTCTCACTTTCTCACTTCTCTCTGTCACTCTCACTTTCTCACTTCTCTCTGTCACTCTCTCACTTCTCTCTGTCACTCACTCTGTCACTTTCTCACTTCTCTCTGGCACTCTCTCTCACTTCTCTGTCACTCTGTCACTTTCTCACTTCCCTCTGTCACTCACTTTCTCACTTCCCTCTGTCACTCACTTTCTCACTTCTCTGTCACTCTGTCACTTTCTCACTTCCCTCTGTTACTCACTTTCTCATTTCCCTCTGTCACTCATTCTCTCACTTCTCTCTCTCACTCTCACTTTCTCACTTCTCTATGTCACTGACTCTCTCACTCCTCTCTGTCACTCTCTCACTTTCTCACTTATCTATGTCACTCACTCTCTCACTCACTCTTTCACTTCGCTCTGTCACTTTCTCACTTCCCTCTGTCACTGACTCTCTCACTCCTCTCTCTTTCTCATTTCTCTCTGTCACTCACTCTCTCACTCCTCTCTGTCACTCTCTCACTTTCTCATTTCTCTATGTCACTGACTCTCTCACTTTCTCACTTCTCTCTCTCACTTCTCTCTGTCACTCTGTCACTTTCTCACTTCTCTCTGTCACTCTCTCACTTTCTCACTTCTCTCTGTCACTCTGTCACTTTCTCACTTTTCTCTGTCACTCACTCTCTCTTACTTCACTCTGTTACTCTCTCACTTCTCTGTCACTCTCTCACTTCTCTCTGTTACTCTCTCACTTCTCTCTGTCACTCAGTCTCTCAGTTCTCTCTGTCACTCAGTCTCTCACTTCTCTCTGTCACTCTCATTCAGTCTCTCACTTCTCTCTGTCAGTTTCTCACTTCTCTCTGTCACTCACTATCTCACTTCTTACTGACACAGTCTCTCGGTAATTTTCTATATTATATTATAGAGTGAGAGGAATCCAACGATACCAAAATCGTCGATATCGGTTATGCGGACGTAATATAAAAAAATACCTCACTGTTCTCTGTCACTCATTCTCTCACTTCTCTTTGTCACTCATTCTTTCACTTCTCGATGTCACTCTGTCACTCTCTCACTTCTCTCTGTCACTCTCTCACTTCTCTGTCATTATCTCACTTCTCTCTGTCACTCTCTCACTTCTCTCTGACACTCACTCTCTCACTTCTCTCTGTGACACACTCTCTCACTTCTCTCTGTCACTCTCTCACACTTTTACTTCTCTCTCTTACTTACTTCTCTCTGTCTTCTGCCTCGCCGATTTTCCTAATAAGGGGAATAACAGTCATGGGAGATAGTCAACAAGCGACTAAATTTTTTCGAGGATTTCCCGCGCAAATGCTCGAAAGCTTGTGTTCGGTTCGGAGACACGGCTTCGGTTTCTGCAATTTCCGAATTTAGTCCAGGACGATCTGGTTGTTTGTTAGGTCGGGTTGAAACGGTCAGGTGACGGTGCGTTTTCAATATACGGCCGTATTCAGAGTCAAATGAGGTAAAATGGCGATATAAATGTAACGACTGTATTGTCTGAAAGCAATGACCATAGAGCAAGAGGATTTATTTACTCATGAAAATAAACATTTGGCATCTTTATTTTTTTTAAAAGGACAGATAGTTCTGAGAAGCCCCTTGGTAGTTTTCTTCACCTCGGCTTCCGTCTTTTCTCTTGGATTTAGTGAAAATACCAAGGAAAAGACAGGTTAATGCTGTTGTCTGCGAGGATCTAAAAGACAGAGATATACTACCCAGTCGCTGCCTTATCACGCACTAAATGGCTTTTTCGAGTCATTTTTCATAACCATCTCTGCATCTGCCTTTTTTTTTTTAGTCCACCAACAGGATTGTTACAACCAGAACTACGCACTTCAGTAAGAAAATAATAACTCTCTCTCTTTGTCTACTCTCTCCCTCTCCCTCTCTCTCTCTCTCTCTCTCTCTCTCTCTCTCTCTCTCTCTCTATATATATATATATATATATATATATATATATATATATATATATATATTATTATACATATACACACACACACACACACACACACACACACACACACACACACATATATATATATATATATATATATATATATATATATATATATATATATATATATATATACATATATATATATATATATATATATATATATATATATATATATATATATACACACACACATAGATGTATATATTTCTCTCTCTCTCTCTCTCCCTCTTTCTTCCTCTCTCTCTCTCTCACACACACACATTCCCTCTTTCTCTCTCCCTTTATCTATCTACCGATTCAGCTGTCTGTTTCTCTATCTACCTACGCTCGTGCGCAATCTATCAATTCATCTATTTTCTCTCAATCTGATATGAAAACTGGAAAAAGCTCAATGGGAAATTGTATTGGATCTTAGTTTTCAGATGATTAAATGGAAACTTCAGCTTTTGTACCCTCTAGGAATCAGATCGGTTAGGTATGGCTTGTCTGTGAGTGTGTGTTTGTTTATTTGTGTATATGCGGTTTGTGTATGTGTGTATTATATTAGTGTTGTGTATGCATGGATTTGTGTGTAATAATGTGTATATGTTTGTACATGTAATTTTATATATTTGAGCGTGCCTGTGTATGCATATGTGTGTGTGTTCGTGTGTGGATTTTCTTTGTATATTAGTTCAAATTTCAGTGACTTTCCTCGGGTTTTAGATAGTTATATCACTGATGCCATTGGTTCCGAGGTAAAATATTGAAATGCAGAAAATTTATATTCCTTTGATATACTTTTACCTAAGTTTTAATACACTCTCGAATTTACCAATTGTGAAGTTCGTACCTATATCTTTCTCTAATTCTCTCTTTAACTCTCTCTCTCTCTTGCTCTTTCTCCTCTCTCTTTCTTGATATTTCCCCTCCTCTCTCTCTCTCTCTTTTGCTCTTTCCCCTCCACCCCCTCTCTCTCTTTCTCTCTCCCTCCCTCTCATCTATCTATCTATCTACCTATCTTCTCTGTCTGTGCATTGCCTTACCTTTCAATGTAGATGTTTGTCCAGATGTATATCTATTTGTCTGTCCATATATCTTTCTATCTATCGATCTGCCTGTATATCTCTCTATCTTTCTATCTATGTTTAGTCAGTCAGTCTATCTACCTATCAGTGTATGTATCATTCAAATATTTATCTATCTATCTATCTAGCACTCTTTCTTTCGATATATTTATCTTCCTACCTGGTTTACTGTATGTCTATCTATCCATTTACATACTTATCTATCTAGCTAACTACTTATCTATCCCTCTTTCAATCCACCTAGCTAAATATCTATCAATCTACCTACCTGTCTATATATCTATCCATTTATTCATTCATCCACCTATCTCTCTCTATCTACCTTTCTATTTATCTCTATCTATCCACCTACTCATCTATCTGTTTCTATCTTTATCTTGCTGCCTACGTACCTATCCATATATCTATCAATCCATCATTCTCTTTATATCTACCTAAGTTTCCATCCATCCATCTCTATAGCTATCTATTTTTCGAATCTTTATATCTATCAGTCTACCTGTCTACCTACCTACCTATCTATCTATTTACTCATCTAACTGTCTATGTATCTATCCATCTACCCGTTATCTTTACACACACACATATATAAAACACACACACACACACACACACACACACACACACACACACACACACACACACACACACACACACACACACACACACACACACAGACACACGCGCGCACGCACGCACGCACGCACGCACGCACGCACGCACGCACGCACCACAATTCTCAGTTACAGGTATAAGGTAATTGTGTTTTGTTTTATTCAAGCATATTCCATTCAGTGTTAGTTCCTTCATCCAAGAGTACATCAAAAAGAACCAGGGCTTCATTCACTTTTAAAATTTCATAAATAAAATTCTTTATTTCAAAGCAGGGAACCTGTCATTTATGTGTAAAAAGCCTTGAGAGAGATAAAGTATATCTGAACTAAAACTGTTCTTTCGCTGTATGTATATTTTTCATATAAGTAAGAGTGCAATCACCCCAGAATTTGGTTTAAGTTTTGTAGAACCTACTAAAAGCTTTGTGTCAAAACTGGGTACAGAAACAAGTATTCGTAATTTATCACTTGTGTGTTATTCCTTCACTGGTCAAATTAATCTTATACATTGTACAAACACATCTTAGCTATTTTCTGTTAGTTAATATACAAAGTATATTGTAGTGAATATAAAAATATAACATTACTTCAAAAACATTTTACGAAAGTCCTCATTACTCTTGGGTTTGACTGGAGTTTCTGGTTCTGATGAAGTGGGTCCAGCTGTAGATGTTGTGGCACGCATCAGTGATCTGGGCATTAAGTTGAACATGCCTTTCCCTCGTGATCCTGGTACTTTCTTTTCACTGTTCTTCACAGCTGAAGTGGTACTGACATTTCCTTCATTTGGCTTCTTTTTGTTAGAAGGATCACTTATCATAACAGATATGATCTTGCCTTCTATTTCAGTGCCATCCATTGCTTTGACAACCTTTTCTGCTGTTTCTGCATTAGGATATGTTAAATAGCAAAGTCCTTTTGAATGGCCGTTGCGGTAAGTGACAAGCCGTATTTCTTTGATCTCACCATGTGACATAAAATGTTCTTTTATCTTTTCTTCTGTTAGTGAGAATGGCAAGCCCCTAATAAAAACCTTCTCTCTCTCTAAACCTGTAGAATACTTGAACTGATTTGTATGGCCTTCAGGATCATATGCTGACACATACATTGGGCGTCCTTTAATTGCAGTACGGTCATACTTTAAAGCATCTGCTGCTGCACTTTGTGTCTTAAATACCAGGTATCCAAAGCCCTTACTACGGCATTTGTAGTCCTTCACCAACCTAAAGTCCTTTACTTCTCCGCAGTTGGTAAAGATTGGAACCACTTCCTCTTTCCCAACACTGAAGTCTAAATTGCTAAGGAAAACAGTGCACAGGTCTTCACTATCATCTTCCTTTACCCGCACACCATGCAGCTCTGCCACTGGAATGATATATTCATAATTTAGTCCTGAATGGTCATTCACCTTAGATGCTAAAATTTCCATACAATAAATCAGAATCCATTTCTATTACCAAAGGTGCAAGCTTCCACTAACATAATGGTTCCAAAAGATCATAAATTTTTAATATAAACTTTCTAAAAGAAATATTTTGTTGACAAATTCATCACACTTCTTTAGGTTTTGTATGAGTATAAAACTTTAAGGAATTTAATGGGTCATATAAACTAAAAATAAATATATATCTAAACATAAAAACAAAAAAGTCCTAAAATACTACCCATCACAAATAAACTGGCAAGATAATTGGAAATTTAAGATTCTCTTTCATTGATTAGATTAGTGGATATAATGAGTTTTTAAAAGTTAATACAACTAATCAGTGCAGAAATTCAAAAAAATAAACATGTGATGTCAAAATAATTCCACTATATGTTTTAGCGTTGGTACTAATACTGATACAAATATCCTGAAATAAACATATTTAAAATAATAATTGATTACTTAGAATAATTAATTGTACTGGGTCATTATTGCCACTGACCCTCCAGAAAGCAACCCTATGCGGATAGAGATAGGTCAATGCCTCTAATTATCTTTTGTAATGCTAAACTGAACAATCTTCAACTCACAGGCTACTCTTTTGTATTGCTAAAGTGAACAAGCTTCAATTCACAGGCAACCATCTTCCATTCCTACCTTTCAATTTTTTAAGTTCAGGCTCAGTATCAGTGTAATCCTCTCTCTCTCTCTTTCCAGCCTTGGAAGAGGATCCTGTGTAGCCTGGTGGTGGAGAGC
>NC_091591.1:25770299-25777799 GCF_042767895.1 Penaeus vannamei | reverse complement strand
TGTGAGATATTAAGTCCATTGTACAGACAAAAGGAAGTCTGGTACTCACTGTAACTTTGCACATAGTTACCAACATGGCCATTAAAAACGGACTTTCTACACCATTTGTAGATTTTTCAAAGGTCCATTATGTTCTAACCAGAAATAAATTATGGTGTTAAAATTAATAGGTTCTGGTATAATAATGTTAATGAGAGCATTGCAGGGTTTATCAACAGTATTCTATTTACAGCCTTTATAAACATATTCATAAGAAATGAAAATAAAAATAAGTAAATAAATGTAAGATTTTTGTCATTTCAAGATGGCATTATTATACTGTCTGCAACAGGGGTTAACATAATTTAAAGATATGCCATGCATATTATAAACTTTTGCTGTAATTCTGGTACATATTGGTTAAACTGCTTTTTTTACTGATTACGATGCAATCTAATGACTGCATGTTTTGTACTTCAATGTTGTTTATAATTTTATGTATTCATACTGTAAAGGTTGTGATCAGTAAACTTACCTTTCTATCAGTGAATTTATTCATCTATAATGATAACTAGTTTGCCATCTTTTACTAACAAATTTAACTTACAACTATCAATCATTGTTATTGCCTGCTGTCCAGATTCCCTGAGGGCATCCAGTTCTGCTGCATGCTCCTGGTCCCACTTAATCAACCTTCTCTGAAACACTAGATACGCCATCCACATTCTTGTTGCTTCGCTGCCAGACTGGAGACCAGATCCTAGGCCTTTCTCCAGTGCTCCTGAGATAGAAGTACTTGTATTACACAATTATCATCCTGCTACAATTAATAACTATACATTTTTTGCAGAGAATCTACAGCACCTTGGGCCAATTCAAGACATCTGCTGTTAGTGGTGGCTGCAGTGCATGCCATACACATTTCCAAGATCTACATATTCTAGGCATCCTGTAAAGTAGCATTTCATATCATGTAGTGTTTATGGCATGTACTTATGCACAGAATTGTGCAAGACTAAAATTTTAGATTAGATTAGATTTAGTTTTTATTCCATTTGTTACAATGGATATTGTATTGCACTGACAATGATGCATTTCACTTTGCAAACAGTAGGTAGGTGACACTGTGCCCAAATGAGAGGGTCTCCTTCCTAATTTTTACCCACCATTTAAGGATGCAGGGAAAATCAGTGAAAGAGAGCTTACTGTATACAAATTTTCTCCTACAAAGTTAATTGCCCATATTTTGACTTTGAAAACTGTACCATTCACCAACAAAATTAATTCTACTATGACTGCTTCAGAGAAAAACTTTTTAAAAATTATTAATGAAAACAAAGTATATATTCAGTTTCAATATTCTAAAAATAGCCTTGTTATATATATATATATATATATATATATATATATATATATATATATATATATATATATATATATATATAAATATATATAATATATACTGTTATATATATATATACATCAAAGGACCCCTGTCCCCAGTAGCTACCTTCCTCCTTCAGCGGAAGCAGATGTTCAGTCTGCTTTCACTTCTGACACTTCTGTGGTGTAAGCAAGCACATGCCCTCACAGGGAATAGCTGCATATAAGGACGTCTCGTCAGACAGCAGAGACAGACAGGCAGATGCAGAATACCAGACATCAGGCAGATAGTCTAGTCACCCCTCTGCCCTCAGCACCCAGGACACAGGTCTCTCATGGGGTTTCACATCCACCTTCCCCAATAAATCCTCAAGCAAAGACCCCTTTCACTTTCACCTGCTCTTAAGCTCAACCTCTTACGTTCACATCCGGTGGCCAGCAGTGGAAGAACTTCACATTCTGATGAACGTTCCTGTTGCCAAGACACACCTCCTGTCAAAATGCTTCCTTTTCACCCTTAACCCACTAGCAACGGTACATTTTGAAGACGAAATTAATATTTTTTGGGCGGCTTCAAAATCGGCTTGTAGGTGAGTCCAGGAACCTACCCATGTGGTGCCTGCCATGGGCAACAAAGTCAGAGTGCAAGCTCCAATCTAGCTTCGCACCAGCAGGATGCCCAGTAATGCTTATTTTTGTGGGTGTCTCATATGTGGGACACCCTTCTTACCCACACCACCCACACCATGTATGCCCCAATACTTTGTGCTGTCTACTCACACCTGTGCTACCTTCCTAACAAAGTTGCTGAAGATGTATTCTCGCACTCTACGATGCCACACTCACCAATCCGGCTCACTTGCCTCACAGTCTTTGTGAACCCTCATTAGCTGAGCCATGATGTTGCACTTCAACCCTACACCACCAATACTTCGTCACTACTATTAAAAGTAAGCCTACCTCTTTGGTGCCCGATCAACTATTGCCCGCCCTCACACGCCCAAACCTTACAAATAAGTTGCCTTTTTCTTAACGAACGCACACTACTAACTCTGTTACAGAATTTCTCTCTGTCAATCATTGTTTTAAAAACACACCAAACAAACAAAATTGCACATCATGACCAAACTCACATGACACACCCTGAACTCATACCTCATTCCCCTGCCCTAACCATTCTTTAATTAGTATAATATTGTGGTGTTATTTGTGATTTTTCAGTTAAGTATATTTATTTTTTTCTCAGACCAAATAACTGCACATCAATTTATTCAATTATTCTCTGTTTGGTTGTCCCCGTGTTTATCATTAATTTTATTGTTTATGAATTTACGTTTTCATTTCTTCATTTTTTATATGGCATATGCATTCGTAATTATTTCATTACTGATTGTGTCTACACTTACAATATTGTTGTATTCTTTTGAAACATCACTTTCCTTTTACTTGCCATGATAACAATTTGCTCATTCATACATGTGTCGATTACCTGCTTGACTCACCTACTTGACCACTCTGCATGAAATTAACTCATGGATTATGAATTGTACTTTTACTTATAACTGAATCTAATTTGCTTTCACAACGTTCTCTCAGTTTGATATCTTGTCCTCAGTAATGTTGGAATCTATGCTTCTCGAGTTTCAAGGCATTGATGAACATGTAACACGTAACTAACTGATGGAGTTAATTCTGTCGCAATAAAGGTAATGCACTGCAGACACCTTGCTTTATATAGGCTTACATAGTTATTATCACAGTTGATTTTGAGCAGGCTCATAGCAGAAAAAAATGGAATTGCACCTGCCCCACACTGAATCTACTATGAAGGAATTGTGTCCTACTACACATTTCATTTAATCACTTACAATCATATAGCACTTACGAGTCGCACTCCAGACGCACATGGTTTATTTCAAGTTTATGCCTAGCCACCTACATGTGTCCAAAGCATAATTACTTTCCAATTTAGCCCCAAGACATGAAATTCCTGCCCTTTAATTGTTCTCTCTACCTAAAATGATGGTACTCTACTCACTAATCCCAACAACTAAGTAGTTAACACCTCCTTATCTGACACATCACTTATGTCAACAATGCATTAAAGGCTGGATGATTCCCTCTTTCGCACCTCTGTCTCCAGCAGCTGCCTTCCTCCTTCAGCGGACACAGGTGTTCACTCTACTTTCACTTCTGTGGCGTAAGCAAGCATACACCCTCACAAGGAATAGCTACATAAAAGGATGTCTCAACAGACAGCTGAGGCAGAGGTGTAGATGCAGAATGGCAGAGAGCAGACAGACAACTATCTCACTCGTCACTGCTCCGCCCTCGGCACCCAGGGCACAGGTCTCTCGTAGGATTCCACATCCACCTTCCCCAATAAACCCTCCAGCAAACACCCCATTCATTCACCTGCTCTCATGCCCAACATCTTACGTTCACATATGATGACTAGCAGTGGGTGAACCTCAACACCAACCTCTTATATTCACAAGCCATAATTTTTTCAAAACAATTTATTCTACTTCTCTGATTTCTGATATATAATCATTGGTGATAGATGTTATTATTCATAATGAACAAGTGGCCAAAAATACAAAAGAAATACTAAGAAAACATAGTAAAGGTAATAGTACTTTTCTAGAAATAGACCTCACCTTTAACTTTCTTCATCAATGTTTTTGTTTCTTCCCCAACATGGAACAGCTGTAATGCGGAGATGTGTAGCTCACATAAAGCAGCTGACCAAGGGCAGTTTCTCTGGCTTCTCTCACATATAGGTAAAACCAAGTAATCCAACCCAGGAAACTGTCGAATCACAAACTTGACATATTCCTCCCATAAACCTGTAGATTAAAATATAATATTAATGGTTTTTAGTAAAGCAATCATAGACAGATATCACTTTTCCTAACACCTAAAGAAATAATCTGATTCTATTCATTTACATCTACTAATTCAAATGAATATCAATTGTAAGTAGACATAGACACAAGTATTACAATTTGAACAATCTTCGAAATTTAAGAGAAAGTAGGAATCATGCTGTGTGTGTGTGTATATATATATATATATATATATATATATATATATATATATATATATATATATATATATATATATATATATATATATATATATATATATGTATATATATGAGGGTGTCATCCAGCAAGCACAAAATCTAAATCTAGGCCATCTTTTGTAGATATGGTTAACCCACTTGCGCCGGGTGTCACACATATGGAATGGGGTTAGGTAAAGGGATTAGATCATGTGAAGGATATGTATGCATCTGGGGAAGGAGAAAAGGTTGTCCAAGCAGAGGAGAATGTGTAAGAAAAGTCTCTTAGAGGTAGATATACGAAGATGGGTTATAAGAAGAAAGGATGTGATGAAGGTCAAGTCTGTGAGAATGAAAACTGAGTATATTCTGATGTAGGAGAGCTATAACTTAGTTGTTTTATGAGTGATAACGGTTACAGTGTGTGCTTGAGAATTTGAAGGGGAAGGAGCTAGGGGGTGAGATAAGGAATTAGAAGGGGGGTTGGTGTAGTATCAGAAGGGGTATCAAGAGGTGGAGGCTCTTGGGAAGGACATCATTGTGACATGAGAGATTCATGTGTGTATCCAGGAGGGAATGGAAGGAATAGAGGGGATGGAAGGAGTGTTAACCCATTAGCGACGGGTGTCCCATATATGAGACACCTGAAAAAAATAAATATTGCCGGGCGTCCCGCCAGTGTGACACTGTATTGGGGCTGCGTTCCGATGCAGCAGCGGGCTGCGGCCGGCAGGCAGACAGACTCCAGGGAAGCTCCGCCCGCTGATTTTGTAGCTGCCCGGAATATCTTATTTTTGGCTTCAAAATACCCCGGCGTGAATGGGTTAATGTGGGTGTAGTTGGAGCTGGGGGGATGGGCTGTGTCAGGAGGGAGTAGGAGGAAGGGGTGTAGGGGGAATATGAGTAGGAAGAGGCTGGATATCAGCAGTCACTTTGAGTACAGAGGGAGTGGGGGTTGTGGAATTTGAGGGTGGACAAGGGATTTTGGTGTTATTTTGGTACTCAAGCTGAAAATTTTGAATATCTTCTAGAGTTTCTGAAATGGAGTTGGCTGGGGAGTTTTGTGAGACAAAGGTTTTCTTATAAGGGGGGAAGAGGAAACTGGTATCTGAGCAGAGGCAAAGGTAGGTGGAAATATGAGTGTGTGGTAGGAGAAAGGGTAAAACATTTAATGTGTCTACTACTGGTAGGGAGAGGGGAAGGTGTTAGGGCTGCAGTAGAGATTGGAGTGTCTGGCTTTAGTGGCAAAACAATTTGACTGGGGAAAGTAGGAGGTAGAAGTGGGGTAGTAAGATGTAGGAGGGCTAGGTATAGGGTAGGGTGTAGGAACATCTTGGGAGGGAGGGGGAGGGGCAGAGAGAGTGACATTACTGGAGTAGGGAGTAAGAATATAACCTTGTCGTCGTGCTTCCTGTCTGGCTTCACATAGAGTGAGACTAAGTCTGTATCTGAGAGTTGCCACCTCAGACTCAAACTTGTAGGTGGGGCTCCTATATAATACATTTCAGAGGCCGCTGCAGTTAGCACATGTGCGTGACTGTGCAGAGCTGTTTGATTGGTTATAACAATATTGGGCACATTGAGGGCAACGGGCTGTGGAACGGCAGTGTTTGATAAGATGTCCTAAAAGCCAACAGTTTTGAGATTGACAGGGAGGAGGTTGATATGGTCAAACAAGGAGGGATTCTCCACCAAAACATGAAAGGAAAGGTTATGTCTACAGAAAGTAATTTTGGCAATGTTGGTGAGGTTCTTACGATGACCTCTAGGAGGAAAGGAGTAGCACTGTACTGATAGTACATCATACTCTATGAGGCAGGCGAGTAAGTCTTCTCTACATTCTGACCTATCTTTGTTACAGATAGGGCAGTTTGCTGTGGAGATAGAGACAGTTCATGTACAAGTATTGCGGGGTGGAAGATGTTCTGCAGGAATGGGGTTGCCAGAGAGATCAGTTAGACTTGATAATGCTATAGCTTGGGTTTCGGATGTAACTGTGACAAGACGAGAATGATTGGGTTGGCTACGGATAGAGACTTTGCCTGCTTATTTTTAGAGACAATGCTGAGAGAGAAGAGTGTTGTCAGAGTAAGGAGCTGTAGGGGGGATCACGAAAAATTGGTCTCATTTGGCTAGGCTAAATAAAGTATTTAAGATATTTGTACATGTGGAACAGGGAGTAGTGTTGAGGGAGAGGTGGACAATAAGGCTGTAAAGTAGTTATAATGAAAGATGGAATGACTGATGAAGAAGGTTGTGGGATAGAGGTGATGAAGTTGAGACTGTTGGGAGTGTAGGAATGTCTCCTGGAGATTGAGTCTTGACTTGGGTGGATAATGTACTAGTAGGCATTGAGGAGTGGATAGTAGTTGGTGTTCTGAGTCTTGGTCAAAGGAGAGCCTGGGGTTGGGGAACTGGGAGAGTTTGAGTTGGTGGGGCTATTTGATGAAGGGTCTAGCCTCATTGCCTCTAATAAGGGTATGACGTCTTCATTATTAGCCATGGTAAGCCTAGACTATGTTGGGGAGAGAAACAGTCCACCCCTCAGGGTCCCCTTGAGGGGTAAGGGCTAGACAACTAAAACAGGAGACTACTGTGCCCATGGCTCCCTCAAGCTGTTCAGGACTGGCACAAAGTCAGCCTTTTATCCTTTCAGCACAGCTCTCACACCTTAGGAAGTGGATAGTAGAAAGGGTTGGAGAAGGGACTGAAAGAAAAAGCAGGAGGGGGAAATGACCATGCAAAATTAGTTGAGCCAAGGGCTTAGGCCCAAGGTATGAGAGCTCCCTAGCACTGGGTCCCAGTCCTTGCGTCCTAAGCCCCATGACATCAATTGGCAAGGGATTAGGGGGGAATAAAAATATAATAATAATAAATAACAAAATAAAAATCAAGTTAGCAACTGTGGAGCCATATGTGTGTAAACAAAATTCACAAAACAAAACTACAGCAGACAGTACTTGTACCCAGTAGCAATGAGATAAATAAGGTGAAGTTTAAGAAAACCTGATATGATGTAATAGGTGGATAATTACTAGATATAAATGACAAGGTATTGAAATGAATATAAA
>NC_091591.1:25747799-25750299 GCF_042767895.1 Penaeus vannamei | reverse complement strand
TAAATCGAAGTGAACTACAGGATATATTTATCTGACTGCTTGGGGAAATATATTCGTAGAATATCATACTTAAAACTTCCACCCTGTCCAATATTGCTGGTGGCAGATGTTCCAAATGTTAATTGTGGTCAAGTGTAATCGGTGTGAGAAGCTCTAGTTATTTTTAGGGGTAAAAGAGGCAAGCAGTGAAACAAGTGAGGAACACCATTCCGGCATGTGCTAACCAAAGGGAATTAAAATAAGGAAGTCCACTCGTGCAGTCAACATGGATACCATCAAACGTTCGCCTCGTCGTAAACCGTAAGTGTTTAGTATAACCTAAACGTTTATTTTATCATATACTTGCATTATCTTAATCCCGGTAATTCACCGAAAAGGGTTAGGGGAGGAGATGACAGTAAAATAGCATTGAGGTTGCATTTTGTTCATCCTTGACAACCACTCTTCCTAGTCAGGGTAATCCATGCAAAGAATAATCCATGTATACGCCATTTATGAAGCGAACTCAAGATAAATAACAGAGGAAGGAAAAACGAAAGTCGAGCGGAGAGAGCGTCGTTTCCAACACCAGGGAAACTGATGACAGGATGACACGTGGGTGAGGGCAGGAAGGAGGGGCCGCTGGCAGAACACGTGCCTTGCTTGTCTGTCCTTCCTTCACTACTCGCATTTCCATAAGTATTTCTGGGGTCCGGAATGCTGGTGAAGGAATTTATTAGCTACCATTTTTTTCTAAGAATAAGGACTTCTAAAATTAATGTTACACATATTTGGAAGATAATTAAATTGTTTCCTTATTATAGGTTCCACGTTACTGGATGAGGAAATGCTAAATCTAATAGTATAAAAAGGAGCCAAGAAGATACTTAAATATTTATGTTAGAATTTAAGATATTTTACACAATATTTTGAGTTGGATTTGATATTTGATTCATCTTTTCAAATACCACAAAACAGGTGGTCTTATTAACCCAAAGTTGAGATTGCTTTTGTTCCATGAAATAGATATTTGGGAAATAGTAAAAAAAGGAAACACTCCGAATGAAAATTTCATTCCAGTAAAAAATGGAGTCTTCAGATTACTGTAGCACAGAAGTGGTTAACTTATCTAGACATGTCTCCACACGAGTGTTTAGCCATCAAGGAGCCAGTGAGTACGCCTACGTGACCTCACTGGATTTCCTTTTACCTTGAGTTTCGAGGAAAAATAAAAATCAAATGATAATGATATCGATTTATTATTAGTAGTAGTAGTAGTATCATCATCATCATCATCATCGACAATGCGGTTAGTCCTTTCATAATGCTATCAGTAATATTAATGGCAAAGCAAAAGAAAAGGAATCTTAAAGAAAATCAAAGAAAGGGGTAAACAGTTGAGATAAGTATGGCTAATAATTGACTCCTTGCCAATTAGCCCTTATAGAGCCATTCGTGATAAACAACTTTTCAAAGATAAGTGGAAAGAAAAAGTATTCTGTGTTCATGAAAAGAATTGTTTTCCTTATGTATTTGTAAATACTATACCTAAATATGCAATACCTATGTACATCAAGAGTGAACTTACATACCACTGCAATACTGGTCTATGGTAGGCTAAATACAAAGCCATAGGCCCTATACATACTTCCCATACACGTAGTTTCAAATGAACACCAAATACGAAAACTTTGAAATTATACTTAGTCTATATGTAATTAATAAGAGTACTCACCAGTCTTGAAGGAGACGGGTATTGATTAAGAAAAATACATTAAGCTTATAGTAATTACTTCAGAACTAATGAGCTCGTGGGAGAAAATAGCCAGAAAATCGAGAAATAAATTTCTTAATGAATCCTGTGGTTAAGTTGGGAGAATTAACTTAATGACCTTGAAAGATCTTTAGTGCTAAAGTAAGTGATAAATACTGAAGTTGTTCGGCGTTTTACCTTTCCTTGACCTTGAAAAGTATTTTGAGTCCTTTTCGTTTCCACCAGTTCGCGGGCTAGGCCTACCTCAGAACTTGACCTTTCACCGCAATTTCGGATGTTGACTGACACTGACGCGAGAAAAGTTCGCTACGAATTATGAGGAATTGGGAATTACACAATAGCTAATCATGATCAGTCTGATCGGAACTGACCTATCATGACCTATCATTGATCAACCGTTGCAGAAATTTGAAATTTTGCCTCAGTTTGAAAATTGCATACGTGTGTTGTGTATGCGTGATGGACTGCCGTACTATTATTCGTGTTTAAATGTAAATGCCAAAGACAAAAACGTCGACCGAACCCGCAGCCCCCTACCTAGGTCCTACACTGACCTCTAAGGTAAGGAAAATAATTCATAGTTAGAATTTAACGGAAAATTATTGCTTTTACTTCGCTGTGTCGGCACTGGTCGCCAATTGTTCTCGACTTATCTCGAAAAACGGTTTCTAGAAAATATGCAAGCGGATAGGGTATTTTCTGCCGCTGTTTAGTGTAATTCAGATGATTCCCTCTGCAGGACGCTCA
>NC_091591.1:25730299-25740299 GCF_042767895.1 Penaeus vannamei | reverse complement strand
CGTCGCCCCCCTCCCCCGCGACTCTCTTCCTTTTGCGCGTCCCTTTCGTCGCGGGAGGAACCAAGAGCTCCATGAAGAACAAACCAAGGAAGTCGGCCGCAGGCGAGGATGCAAATGCGTGACAGAGACTGTGTGGGCGTCTTCATCCCCTCTGGCCGCAGATGCCTTGCGTCCGGGAATTATGTCGCTCGGACACTCGGCTCTGAGGCCTGGAATGGGCGCCCACGACAGCTGTTACGGGTCATTCTCATTATATTATCTTTCTTGAGATCGCCTTTATCTTAACTCTCAGAATAAGGGCGCTGCCGAGGATAGCGCGGGAGGGGACTTAGTCCAGGCTTTGAATACAGAGCAGTGTTGATTGTCTTGCGTCTGCTGTGTTGTGGCTGTGTTGATTCATGTCATATGCCATTTTTACACATACACACATACACACGTACGCACGCGCGCGCGCACACGCACACGCACACGTACAAGCACACGCACACGCACACGCACACACACACGCACACGCACATGCATACGCACACTCACACTATATACACATATACACACACACATAAACACACGCACATACACACGCACACACACACACGCACGCACACCCACGCACATACACACACGCACATACACACACGCACATACACACACGCACATACACATACGCACATACACATACGCACATACACACACGCGCATACACACACGCACATACACACACGCACATACACACACACACGCACACACGTATGTTTATGAATATGTGTATATGTATAATGTATCTATATATAATGTGTATATATGAATGTATATATATATATATATATATATATATATATATATATATATATATATATATATATATATACATATATATACATATATATACATATATATATATATATATATATATATATATATATATATATGTATGTATATGAATATATATATGTATATGCTCTCTCTCTCTCCCTGACTGATGTTATGCACTTGTACTCCTCCGTTTCCTTCTTTTCCTCCTCCTCCTCTTCCTCTTTCTCCTCTTCCTTCTTCTCTTCCTCCTCCTCCTTTTCATTTATATATATATATATAATATATAATATATATATACATATATATATATATATATATATATATATATATTACATATATAGTACATACTCATACACATACACATACACATACACATACACATACACATACACATACACATACACACACACACACACACACACACACACACACACACACACACACACACACACACACACACACACACACACACACACACACACACACACACACACACACACACACACACACACACACATACATCTCTCTCTCCCTCTTTTCCTCCTCCTCCTCCTGCCTCTCCTTTTCCTTCTCCTCCTCCTCCCCCTCCCCCTCTCCCCCCCCCCCTCCTCCTCCTCCCCCTCCCCCTCTCCCCCCCTCCTCCTCCTCCTCCTCCTTTTTCTAAACACCCAGCATTTTCCCACTTTTTCACCTGCTTTAATGGTTACGCGGAAATTTAATTAGTTCATCTTCGGGAGGGAAATTAAACTGGCGAGGATATTAATGGCAAGTTCTTTTGGTAAAGAGAAGTAGTATATTTCCGACCAGAGGGAGTGGTGTTGTGGGAGCGAAATATTGGGGATGTTCTTGGAGCAGCTAAGTGGGGGCATTTTGAAACAATACGACAAATTAGTTACATTAGGTATATCAGATTTGAAAAGGGGGAATTCGATCAGCAATGGAAGGTTTCGCACCGCCTCCCCCTTTCACCCTCCCCACTTGTACCGCTTGTGTCGCTTAGAGTGGCAAGCAAGTCCCTTACCTGGCTGTGTTTAGATGGCAAAGGGCGTCGGAGAGGGCACGGGGGGGTAGTGTGTCCCCCTGGCTACGCCTCTCCTGACCTCCGTTGACCTAGTATTAGCTGTGCTCCCTTTCTTATCTTGTCTGAAGGGATAATCAAGGGGGCGGTAGTTAATTTGCATAGGCGAGTCATTCCAGAGGTTTTATTGCTTCCGGAAAGGAGCAGGAGTGCCAGTCCCTCGGTGGATTCGTGTCTTAGGATTTTAGGATAAAGGCCGACGTCTTTCCCTTTTGTTTCATTCATACAAAAGGTGCTTTTACTGTTCTAGGATAAAAGAGCACAGGTTTGTCTGCTTTCCTTCTCTTTCTCTTTCGTTCATACGTTAATTGTCTTAATACTGAATAGGCGTAGCTCTTTTCTATTTGAAGACAAAGGTTTGTCTGATTTCTTCTCCGTTTCCTTCTTTCGTGCCCAGAATGCACATGCGAACAGCTTCCGTTTAGCCCGGCTGCTCGTGGTTATCGTACACCCGTTGGTGCGCGAGGATCAGTCTCGCCCGCGGAGGCCAGCTGGGAACGAGCGCGACGTGACACCACATGTCCACAACAATTGATTTTGCGCCGGCCGGCCCTTCGTCTGCCATACATTTCGGATGGAATTAAGAATAAAGAGAAGCGCCGCTGCGTGTCACGTACTGCTTTCGCCCGGCCAGACCCCCCGGCTCTCGGGGCGGGACTTCGTAAAAACGCTGTTTGTGCTTTTGGGAAGGCCTCTCTTTTTGTTGGCTCTAAATGTAAAGCATTTCAGTGACTAACCGAGACGAGTCTCACGAAAACAATATAAAAGCACAGCTTCTAATTCCACCTGGAATCATCCTAATGTATTCCATGTGAAAGAAAACGCTCGATGCTCTCAGCAAGTGGCATCGTGTTGCCATGGTAACCAGCAGGGGCGTGGTAGTGTGTCACTTGCACCGCGCTCCTCACGCTTTGCAGTACGCCACGGGGAAACATATCAGATGTACAGAGAGGCCGACCATCTCCTCGGGGAATGGCCGTGTTTCATTCGAGGCGAAAGGCGGAGTTGACATGTCCCTGGCGAGGCTCATAGGGACGTCTCACGTTACTCAGGGTTACCCAAGTTTTATAAAAGAAACACGTACAGATACGCTTAGCCGATACGGACACACATGTTTACACATACATATGCCGGTACACACACTGCATGCCTACATAGGCGCTTGTCTAGCTACATGGATTCGTACGCACATGCATGTACAAAAAACAGTGCATTTAACCTGATATCCGCATCCCAAGAAGACAGAAGGTGACCACAACTAGAGAATAATATATAGACGGAGGAATTGTAGACCAGCTGCTTGTACAATCAGGAAGCAAAAGCAGCTGCATGATTAGAGACCAACCAGTCAGGTTTGGTATCTGGCAGCGCCATTGCTTGTACGACCAGGGTGAGTATCCTGCCCTGGTACGGCACCAAAACAAGCAACTCAGTAGCTATCTAGGGAGCACAGAGGCTGAGCCTTCGTATTTGTGGGGTACCGCCAATTTGATTTGCATCGAATAAAGTAAACACCCCAGTGACATTCGAAAGAAAGGAAATTTAATTATTGTTTTCTGTAGTATGTATTGATACAGTGCGTATCAATTTCAAAATGTGGTAAATGTCTGTTAGTGTGCGGAGTACCTGCGGGAAAGGCACCATTGATTCTTTGCCAAGCAGTGTAGTGCACTGAACAAGCCACCTTCCCCATGAATGAATGAAGAATTGATAATTAATATATGTTATTGACGTTTCCATGTTCACAACCTCATGTGATTCTGTCAAGAGCAAAGCGCCAATTCTTGGGTTTTCATTCCTACCTTTTGTCCATTCTTCATTAGAATGTAGGTACTTCCCCTGAGGACGAGGTTGTTTACACTAGCATATGTAGGCGAGACCTCGTGAGGCGACTTTTGGTAAACTAAGGGAAAAAAGCCGTTTTTGATTTTTACGCATGTTTAGAGTAAACGTGTACTATCTGTAATGATAATACCTGTAATTATGACATTGAGGGATATGGTGCGAATACTAACATTAAACACTAACACTTAAGTTAAATGCCTTTAGTTGATATGATATGGCATTCGGCAAAGGCATTATTAGCTATGGGAAAGATGCAGCGTCGCCGCCTAATCGAAGACGGTGAGGTAAGCAGCGGTGACGAGAGTGACAGGGGCTGAAGGGGCTGGCAGGGGCAGGGGTTGGAAAGGGATAGATGGGGCGGGGCAGGGGAGCGGAGGGGGAAGATGAGGGAAGGGACAGGGAAGGTTATCAGAGGAGGAATGAGGGCGTTGTCCCCTCACGGTCCATTATAAACAATTAACCGTGTGTACCCAGGGAGAGCGCGTGCAGCCTCGTGGTCGTCACTCGCGCCATAGAAACAAACCAAGGCCATAGCTCACTAACAGCCTTCATATTTTCTCTTTAATCTGTTAGATTTTAAAGACAATTATTCTCGTCGCAAGGATAGAAGTTTCGTCGAAATATTTGGTGGCAAACGAATTGGCATCGGATCGGAGTGGGCCGTAGGGGTGGAAGCTGCTCCTTATCTCGTTGTCCGGGCTGTCGTTCCTCTTATCAGCCCAAGACAGGTAAGCCACTTAGCCCAGCCGGGAGTAGGTCAGTGCGAATGACCTTTTGGGTAATTAGTCATCGTAATAGCTTATGGTTTACATTGGGGAAGGTTATCAGGAAGCGTCGGGGGGGTTGGAAAACAAATAACAACAGGAGAGGATGGGGGTTACTCTAATGCAGTACGTCTGCAGTTACCTGTATTGTGTGTCTATTTGCATTGTCGAGTCAGGAGCATCAGTGAGAAAGTAGAAACAGATTATGGGATGCTGATAAGGGTAGGCCTAAATTATATTTGTACATTCAATATTTTTACCGATTTCCCAAGCCTTTAGAGAGGAGGCTGCACAGGTGGCACTGAAAGAGATTGGGTTTCACTATTACGCATCGTCTTTCAAGCGTGCTTAGGCGTAAGTAGTTGGGGAATGGAAATGGAAAGCATTTGGGAGGAATTGTTTACCAGACTTAGACATTTTGTGCGAGGGTCGTTTTGTCTGAAGTGGATGGACCCTGGTTGGTCGTGCTTTATCGTGCTTTGGTCACAAATCTCTTCGCAATTACATAGATGAAAAATTATGGCTGACTTGTTTAACCTGCTGGATCTTAATCGCTTTCTTTTGTTATTTCACCTTTCTGATTTTCTTACATACGATTTGAGTTGCACTATTGGCTAAAATTTCTGTTTCATTGGTTAACCGATTAAATTTTGTGAAGTATTTTCAATAATATTAGGCATTATTCGATCACCAATTAACCGCACGTTTATTAGTAATGCATGTGCTCATATATACAGTACATGACCTAAGCTTCAGATGGTACCTATTCACTTATAAACCCACTTATGTATTTAGGACCTGTTTATAAATTTATCTTTGCATGAAAATATAGTGCGTTAAAGTGTTTCACTGAGCATTGCAGTTGCTCATCAGCGACTCGTTGCAGATGAGCTCGAACATTCGCAGTTTAAGCTATTGCATTATCTCAGATACTCTCTTGACCTGTGAGATGATGTAGGAGTAGAAGAGGCTATGCTGGATTTACTCTAGTTCTGCCCAGCCCCGCCCAGCCCCGCCCCTCCCCGCCCCTCCCCGCCCCTCCCCGTCCGTTCCTTAGGGCGTTTAAGATCCTTAAACCGAGGGGGATTACGGCGCTTCCGGAAGTCATGTGAGAAGCTCATCAGAGCTGAATCCTCGGCCCCCTCCTCTACCCTCCCTTCCCCTCCCCTCTCCTTCCCCACTTTCTCTCCTCCGGCCTCTCTTCGCCCTCTCCTCTCTTCTTCTTCCTCTTCTCTTTGCCTCCTCCTCTCCTCTCTTCTTCTTCCTCTTCTCTTTGCCTCCTCCTCCCCTCCTGCCTTTCTTCTCTTCTTCTTCCTCTTCTCTTTGCCTCCTCCTCTCCCCCTGCCTCTCCTCTCTTCTTTTTCCTCTTCTCTTTGCCTCCTCCTGCCTCTCCTCTCTTCTTCTTCCTCTTCTCTTTGCCGCCTCCTCTCCGCCTGTTTCTCCTCCTGCTTTTCCTTCTCCCCTCGTTTTCCCTTTCCTCTCTTCGACCTCTCCTCTCCTCCTACCTCTCCTTACCTTCTCCTTATTTCCTGCCTCTCCTCGCATCCTCCTCTGCTACTTCTCGCCCCTCCACCCCTCCTCTCCTTCTGCCTATCCTCTGCCCATCCTCTACATTTGTTTATCCCCTCCCTCTCCTCTCCTCCTGCTTCACCTCTGTCTCCTCTCCTCTCCTCCTGCTTCACTTAGCCTTCTCCAGTCCTGCTGTCGCCCCTCGGTCTCTCCTCCCCCCCCTGCCTCTCCTCGCCTCACTGATCCATCCACCCCTTTGCCTTCCATCCTGCTTTTACCCATTTTCATTCATATCATTATTCTTGTCTCTTGCCTATTCCACTCGTCCTCTATCCGCTATCACTCGTTCCACTCCTTCCCCCGCCTCTCAACTAATCATCCCCCGCCTCCTCATCTCTCCTCTCTTCCTCTTCTTCTATTCCCATTCCTCCTTTTCCCAACCATTTGTCCTCCTCCTCCCTCTCCACCTCTCTTTCCTCCTCTCCTTCTCCACCTCTCTTTCCTCCTCCTCCCTCTCTTCCTCTTATTCTCTCCCTCCTCCTTCTTCTCCTTCTCCTCCTCCTCCTCCTCCTCCTCCTCCTCCTCCTCCTCCTCCTCCTCCTCCTCCTCCTCCTTCTCCCCCCCGTCCTCCTCCTCCCCCCCATCCTCCTCCTCCCCCACCCCCGTCCTCCTCCCCCCCGTCCTCTTCCCTCTCCCCGTCCCCCCCCCTCCGTCCTCTTCCCTCCCCCCGTCCTCTTCCCTCCCCCCATCCTCTTCCCCCCCGCCCCCGCCTCCGTCCTCTTCCCCCCCGTCCCCCGCCCTCCGTCCTCTTCCCCCCCGTCCCCCGCCCTCCGTCCTCTTCCCTCCCCCCGACCTCTTCCCCCCGTCCCTCCCTCCGTCCTCTTCCCTCCCCCCGTCCTCTTCCCCCCCGCCCCCGCCTCCGTCCTCTTCCCTCCCCCCGTCCTCTTCCCTCCCCCCGTCCTCTTCCCTCCCGTCCCCCGCCCTCCGTCCTCTTCCCCCCCCGTCCCCCCCTCCGTCCTCTTCCCTCCCCCCGTCCTCTTCCCCCCCGTCCTCCCCCTCCGTCCTCTTCCCTCCCCCCGTCCTCTTCCCTCCCCTCTCCCACCCCGGTCCCTGTCGCTTTAAGGACTTGACCAGCAACACAGCTTGGCGGAGGAAGATATCTTTTTCATTGCGAAGTGGATCAAGTTACAACCTGCGGAGGCAATAGCGGATGGAATTATTTGTCCTCTGAGGAACTTTTCCGGATACCTAGACGTAGGAATACATGTAAACGTAGATGTTTTCAATCATGCAAACACACACACTTAAAAGCACACTTTCGCCATGCATTTACACAGTTGCACACATTCAGTCGCACAGGTAACACCGATCCGCCCTGTTAAAAGACCAATACTTTTCTACGCTTTTTCGGTTTCATTTTCTTAGTTTCTTTCATTTTTGTTTTTCTTCAGTCTTCTACATCATCTTATTTTTGCGCTTGTTCCTTTTCCTCTTTATGGCCCACTTCCTCCTGTAATGCTTATTCTTCTCCTCTTCCTCCACCACCTTTTCCTCCTCCTCCTCCTACTCTCCTATCTCCTTTTTTCCTTCCACCTCCCCCTCTTCTCCTTCCTCCTCCTCCTCTCCTTCCTTCTTTATCTTCTGCTTCTCCTCCCCATTCCTTTTCTTTTCTTTCTTCTTCTCCTACTCCTCTTTCCCCTCCTCATTCTAATACTTTTTTCTTCTTTCTCCTTCCCCTTCCCCACCCCTCCTACTTATTTTTTTAAACATTTCTTTTTCCCCCTCCTCCTCTTATTTACCTTTTCTTCTCCTCCTCCTCCTCCTTCTTCCCCTCCCCCTCTTCCTCTTCCTCCTGCTTCCCCTCCCCCTCTTCCTCCTCCTCCTCCCCGCTCTCCCCCTCCTCCTCCCCGCTCCCACCTCCTCCTCCCCGCTCCCCCCTCCTCCTCCCCGCTCCCCCCTCCTCCTCCCCCTCCCCCTCCCCCACTTCCTCCTCCTCCTCCTCCTCCGCCTCCTCCTCCTCCTCCTCCTCCTCCTCCTCCTCCTCCTCCTCCTTCCCCTTCTTCTTCCTCTCCCCTTTCTTTTCGTTCTTCTTCCTCTCCTCTTTCTCTTCGTTCTTCTTCCTCTCCTCATTCTCCTGCCTCTTCCTTCCTTCCCAAAGCTCGGACTGAAGCCCTTCGCTCGATCAGGAAGCGGCCGCCGCTTCTCTCGCCCAGTTGGCGGGAAGCATTAAGAGCGTCGCCGTTATTAAAGTCCGTCCGAGGGCGAGCGGGCGAGGCAATTAAATGCTCCTCCTTCCTTCGAGGATCAGCTTGGCTCTTATTGCTAAATGGAAGATTTTTCTCTCCCCCTCCCTCTCCCTCTCCAGCTCCCTTTCGCTTCCCTCCCACCCAGTCGTTTCGTCTCATTCTTGAAAGCATTTCATATCGTATGTGTGACAGGGAATGCAGCGGAAGCACGAGTATGCACGTACACACGCGTATGCACGCACATGCCCACACACCCGTGTCGTAAACCGAGTATCCATGAGTCATTAATCAAGGCCAGAGCGCCCTTCTGCGCCGCAAAGGCTTTCGCCGTCGGAACAAACTGGCGTCCGTCCCCCGTGAGGCAAGGGCGTAGAGGCATTGTCGTCGACTCGCAAGATTGCAGTGTGATATCAAAACGTTAATCATTTTGCATCCTGCGTTGTCGTCATATGTCCTGTTGCCTCGCCAAGACGCTGCTCTGCTCTCCGTTTGTGTGTTTATTTAGAAATTATTGCCTAGACTTATTCAACCGGTAGGAAGTAAAAGTTAATGTTTTTGCTGTTATGCTTGTCATTATGTTGATTATTATTGTTGTAATTGTCATCATCAGCATCATCATTATTATTATTTATTTTTATCATTATTATTATTATTATTATTATTATTATTATTATTATTATTATTATTATTATTATTATTATTATTATTATTATTATTATTATTATTATTCTCATCATTGTTTTTGTAATTGTTGTTACTGTTGTTATTGTTGTTACTGTTATTTGTTATTATTGTTGTTATTATTATTATTTTTTGTTATCATCATTATCATTATAATAATAATAATGATAATGATAATAATAATAATAATAATAATAATAATAATAATAATAATAATAATAATAATGATAATTATTATTATTTTTATAATCATTATTATTAATGTAATTATGATAAGTATTACTGCTACTATTGTTATCAGCATCTTCATCCTAATCCTCATCACCATCATCATTACCATTGTCATCGTTATTATTTGATAAAAGAAATGATAAGACAGATAATGATAATAGTAATAACTGTATGGGTAATAATAATAGTAATAATAATAATAATGATAATAATAATAATAATAATAATAATAATAATAATAATAATAATAATAATAATAATGATAATAATAAAAATAACAATAATCATAATAATAATGATGATAATAATAATAATGATAATAGTAATAATATTAGTTGTAATAATGTTCATAATAATAATGATAATAATAATGATAATAGTAATGATAATAATAATAATAATAATAATAGTAATAATAATAATAATAATAATAATGATAATAATAATGATGATGATGATGATGATGATGATGATGATGATGATGATGATGATGATGATGATGATGATGATGATGATGATGATGATGATGATAATAATGATAATAATGATAATAATGATAATAGTAATAATAATAATGATAATAGTAATAATAATAATAATAATAATGATAATGATAATGATAATGATAATGATAATGATAATGATAATGATAATGATAATGATAATGATAATGATAATGATAATGATAATGATAATGATAATGATAATGATAATGATAATGATAATGATAATGATGATGATAATGATAATAATAACAACCTTAATAGTAATGCAGATAAAAATATGATAATGATAATGATCTTTATAATAATAATAATGATAATGATAATGAG
>NC_091591.1:25724105-25726605 GCF_042767895.1 Penaeus vannamei | reverse complement strand
CCAAGCAGATTTCTTCCCCCTTCGCGGGCCATCTATCACCATTTGCCTGGCCATAGTTCACGCAGAGGAGGCCGATCCATCACTTAGCCATCAATCCATCAAGTGTCACGCGTCTCCATTTGTCCTTCGAATGCCCCTCCGGCCCGGGCCTACCCTAAAACACTGCATTTTCTTCCCTTCACCACAATGTGTTCGTAAGACAACTTTACAGGCAGAATTTTCCTTAAACGTTTTATCGTCTTTACCTTCACTTATTCTACTTTCCTGGCTTTAGCAACTATTTCCTTGACCCTTTCTTGGATTTAATCTCCCTCGCTTTCCCTCTGATCCCATATTCCAATCCTCTTCCTTCTCGAACTCATCCTCGAAATTTATTACATTATTTGCCTTTTCCCGCCCAGCCCCCCTCCCGCCACAAGGGATCCAACTATCTAAATTATTTCCCTCCTTATCTTATTTCCTCTTCCCTTTCCCTCTTATCCCCTTCCCCATCCCAACGAGCTGACATCCTCCCCAACAACTGGCGCTGAAAACACTCTCCCTCGCCGACACAAGAGACAGAATCAATCGCCTTTGCTCTGGCCATGTGTAATTTATACTCCTTATGTATGCCGCCGCCGATGCCGCTACCACTTCCGAATTCTCCCTCCGCTTCTCCCCCATCCTCCTCCTCTTCTTGCTTTATCCAAAAGTCTCTCTCCCCGACTGTCGAGACCTGCGTCATTCTCTTTACCGATCGTATCTCTGGCACACGCCTGCCTACCTTCATCGAACCTGCACGGAATCTAAGTCTTCGGATGTTTCGCCTCGAGGGCCGCCCGAGTCACTAATTAACCTCTTCAACATCGAGCAGACTTTCCTGTCCAAACATGGCCCAACTCGCCCGTCGCGCCCCTCGTTCGTCCTCAAGAGAGATATGTATAGCCATATATATATATATACTGCACGCACAGCACAATGAATGCGCCAAAACTAAACGTATATGAATGTAATAAAGATAATGATAGTGATGGTAATGATCATGACAGTGACGATGGATGAAGATAAAGATGAAGTTGATGCAGACGAAGATGACGACGATGGCGATGACGATGCTTGAGTATTGATGATATAAAGAAAGAAAGAATATATACACTCCCATCGATAAAAAAATCTTTCCCAAACGGCTCCTCCCCTCACCGCGCTGCTCAATAAGCTGAACCTACTGCAGTCCTTATCATCCACGGAGGTTCCTTCACTCCTCGCATGATATATTAAGACACCCGCTTCCGCCCTCTAGCTGCCCCTTCCCTATTCCCCTCCACCAGCCCCCCCCCCTCCACCCCTCGCCAATCCGCCCCCTCCCTTCACCCCCTTTTTCTCCACCGAATCTCCGCATCCCGGGATTTCGAAAGCAAACACGCGGGGCAAAATCCGATCACTTTAATGGCTCTTGTCTGTCGGGCAATCTCCTTACACTGATCAGCCGGCGTCGGGAACACCCCCTCGGCCCTTTTGCTGGGGGGGGGGGCAGGAAGGGGGAAGGGGAGGGGGAAAAGGAGGAAGGGGAGCGGAGTGGAGAGGAGGGGAGGAGAGGGAGAGGGAAGGAGAGAGGAGGGGAGGAGAGGGAGAGGGAATGAGAGAGGAGGAGAGTAGTGGAAAGGAGGGAGAAGGTGAAAGTGAAGGGGAGGGGTAGGGAGAGAGGGAGAGAGTGGATGGGAACGGAAGAGGTGGAGGCGAGGAGAGGGTGGAAGGGGAGGGGAATGAGGGATTGGGTGGAAGCGGAGGAGAGAGAATGGAAAGGGTGGAAGGGGAGGGGAGGGGAATGAGGGATAGGGTGGAAGCGGAGGAGAGAGGAGGGGAAGAGGAATAGGGGGAGCAGGAAAGGGGAAGAGGACGGACGGGTGATGAATGTGGAAATTTTGGGGGGAAAAGGCAAAAGAGGAAGGAAAGGAGACGGTGAAGAAGGGATGGCAAAATGGGGGTAGAGGAGCATGGACGGATAGTGGATTGGCGTCAAGTGGGAACAAAATTTATGATTATAATGAACTTGAACAAAAAATATTATATTATAACTTTTGATGTGCATAATGTCTGGCATTTATACGTTTTATGTTTATCTTATACCGGTTTATCTCCTTACTATGCCCTACTTCCATATTGCTCTAATGTCAAAAAGAGAAAACAACTCCTAATAGTTTTTTTCTTTTCATTTCATCACTCTCTTCCATTTTTCCAAAAGTTTTTCGAAAGCGCCCCCCCCCCACCACACTCTCCTCTAATTCGCATGTACGGCCAAGTCGCCGCTTCATAAGCTCCCTTTTATGACAAGATTAACATCATAAAGGACGACCGAAGAGGAGGAAAAAAAGACTCGATACACGCAATCTGATTAACGGCGCTATTTATAGCCTTCTGACAGTCCGATAACTTTACTGCTGCCGAAGTGCACGTGTACTGCGTAAGGTGAGCATGAGGATAATAGGAGCTATAATATTAGTTACTGCAAATATATGCCATC
>NC_091591.1:25716605-25719105 GCF_042767895.1 Penaeus vannamei | reverse complement strand
ATTATATATATATATATTATATACACATTATATATATTATATATATTTTATATATATTTTATATATATTTTATATTTTATATATATATATATATTATATATTTTATACACACACACACACACATATATAATATATATATATATATATATATATATATATATATATATATATAGATATATATATATATATATGCATACACACATGTATGTTATATAAAAATCAAGCTCGACTAATAGCAGGTGCGACGAGAAAATGCAAGGGCGACGCTGTCTGCAAGACAAAGGTCAGGTAAATAGAGCGAATGACCCCCCCCCCCCCTCCCCCCTGCACAAAATCGTTGGCAATATTGTCGTGCTCGCAGCCATTCGCCAGACCAGAAATAATGGTGTCCCAATATTGGCTGTGTCCTCGCATGCCGTGATTACGGCCATATCACACACAAAGTCAAAAAAGAAAAATAATAATCCCCAATGCAAACTCGGGAACAAAAGCTATTCATGGCTGATTTTCGCTTCTTCATTTTTCCTTCTCCCTCCTTTTTCCTTATTCTCCTCCTCCTCCTCCTTGTTTAAAGATGAGCTTGAATACTCCCGCGTGGGCAAGGAGGGAAGATAAATGCTCATTCATGTCAAGAATCGGATAATAAGAGACTCGTCGTCAGACAATGTTCCTCGCGAGGCCTACTTGGCTAGCCTGCGAGCCTAATCCTTCGCGAGCCTCGCTCGTCCCGGCTACAAAAATCCATTTTGATTCGTGGCTTTGCTTTGCGAACTAAAAATAAAGAGCATAATAACGAATCGCCTTGTCTAAGAACGAGTCTACGAATGTCGATTTAACTCCACGAAGTAGAAAAAATCATCCCGTTTCCGAGCGCCGATTTCGCTTTGTTGTCCAGAAACAAAAACAAGAAAATAATGAATATCTGTTCACTTTTTGCGATTCCTTTTTTTCTTCTTTCATTAGTGACTGATACGAGAAACGAGATGCTGGTCGGCAGAAGTTGACTCCAGGGACAGGAACAATAAAGGCTATTCTATTGTCTCCATCACAATCCCGGCGAATGCAGAAAAAAATCAATATTGGTATTTGACATCCGATTCTGTCCCCGTATCGATGTTTGTCCTTTTCTTTCATCTTATTTTCATTAATCTTTTGATGCATGGCATGCCTATATCCAGGGAAATGTGCCGTATTGTTCATGTCTGCTCTTTGTAGGCCTAAGAACGGAGATGTATATAATACTGGTAAATGTGTGTGTATGTGTGTGCGTTACTGTATGCGTTTGTGGGTGTGTATTTAGAGTGTATTTGTGCATTTGTGGGAGTATGTGCGTGCTTGCGTATGCGTGTCCGTAAGATAAAACCAGCGCCACCATGTGCCGCAACTCGAACGCTCCACACAAAAAATGCGGCCTGCACTGATGAATGCGTCCTAAGATTCTTGGAAGCGGCCCCCAGGACAGCCCCTGTAGCCCCCGATCGCCCCCTTTCCCCGGACAGTCCCGCCCTGGCCTAAACGTCTTCCCGGGGAGCGCGCCCCACTCCCTCCTCTTTTATGATTCCACTTACGATATCAAACGCTGTATAAACAGCACGCCACTTACTTATTTTCTTTCCATTAACTTAGGATTGTTATCTAGTGCTTCCGCAATTCCATTTCTATTTATCTGTCTTACTTTTTCATATTGCTGATATCCGTGGATTCCCGTGCCGATCGCCTTTTGTTTTGTATGTAAATTCCCTTACTTCCAAAACATTTTCTTCACGCAACGACGTCTCGTAAACAGGACAGTAATCTTTAAATAGAAGGTTAAAATTGACAGAAAATGACTCGTCATCTTCAAATATTTAAGTTTTAAGAAGCTTCGTCAAGTGAGGGGGTGAGGGGGGGTAGGAGCTGAAACGGCCCACGAGACTAAAATTTTGCATATAACGTTTGACTGTATAAATGACTATGTTTGCATGCGAGCGTACACGCGTGCATGTGTGGGTGCATATGTTTGCATAAAGAAAAGTAAAATAAACGGAAACAAAAAAATGGAAATTAAGTAAAAATCACCTGTATAAAGGGTAGTACAACACTGAAACGCAGCTACTGATACAAATGACAAAAAGAAAAGGAAAGACTAATAAAAAAGCAAAGAAACGACCGTATAAATAGCCTGGTGTCCGTCTTCCACCCCCACCCCGCCACGGCCTCGAAGGCGTCGCCGCTTTTCTTACTACCATTTCTGACGTCAAGGATGTTTTACCAAGGAAAAACGAGAGAGAGAGAGAGAGAGAGAGAGAGAGAGAGAGAGAGAGAGAGAGAGAGAGAGAGAGAGAGAGAGAGAGAGAGAGAGAGAGAGAGAGAGAGAGAGAGAGAGAGAGAGAGAGAGAGAGAGAGGGGGGGGGGTGGAAAGGGAGGGGAAGGGAAAGGGATTTTGTGTTTGATCTCTCCTTTCTCAGAGATGTTAACCCACACGCCAACTTAGAAACAATAATCGTCAATGTGAATACGT
>NC_091591.1:25709105-25711605 GCF_042767895.1 Penaeus vannamei | reverse complement strand
CGCTGCCGCATCAGTTTTACGGCTCGACATTGAGAGCGAGGAATGTGAACAAGAATCGAGCATTTTCATCCTGCTTTACGACGGGCGCCAGTCACGTTCGGTTCAATGGTTGGCTTGTACGCACCTTAACCTGTTTGCCCGCCGTTGTTCGCTGACAATTTATGGATGAGAGAGAGAGGAGAGGAGAGGGGGAAGAGGGGAGAGGAGAGGGAGAGAGGATAAGGGTGAGACGGAGAGAAAGAAAGTGGGAAAAGGGGGAAACTATTGCGAAAGCAGCTGACACACAGAGAGCGGGAAAGACCGAAAGATCCAGAAGGCAGACAGAAAAGGGAAGAAGCGACCCAAAGCGAGCGGCCAAGCAGGCGCGACCGCTTCGGCGCCAAGCAATCCACACGGCCTGCAACCAACCCTCAGCGCCGCCCTCCAAGCCACGCGCCCGAGCAACCCAGGCCTCGACTCGACGCATCAATAAAACTCGACACCAGATCACCCGACCTCCCTTCTTGCCACCTCGCCTGCACAGCTCCACTCAAGCGGCACTAGCTTCGTCTATGCACTTGCTACATCCGATCCTTACCAGAGGTATTTGTTTCGTCCCGCCACTGAATACGCATCCCGCAGACAAAAAAGGAGCCTTCGGAAGAGCATTTTCGAAATTATAAACAGTAAAAATATTCAAAAGTCCAAAGGCCTTAGAACATATCCTGATGACGCCCTCCATATATCTGCCACACCTATCTACCACGCCGTCCTATGTAAGGCTGTCTCTTAGTGGCCGAGGTAGGTAAGCGTGGGTTCGCCCTTGATGGAAGCACGGGCGGCGTCCATTCGGAGGCTATCGCCAGAGACAGAGCAGTGGGCTTGGTGGCCGCCTTGTTGCTACGTGAGGAGTGACACCGGTACTTGAGAATGGTAGCTGGCAATGGTACTCAGGGGCGCCGGTTCAGTTTCTGGTCGGTATTTATTAAACAGCTGGTCACCGTCATATTTATTTTTCTTATTATCACTAATACGTTTATGAGGAACATAAATGCCTGAGAGAAGGTAGTTATGTCTACAACACTTAAGAATCAACAAATCTCATAAAGGAAACAAAGGTCATTGCATAAATATATATGTAGTGATTCCAATGAATAAATATATATATATATTTTTTTTCTATAAACAACTTTAATGAAGGGGCAGTCTACGTGCAAGGCGGCAACTGTAAAACACTTCTATTCTACTACGGCAACATATTGTAGAAATCGGGAGTAAGTTACCAAATATGATTATATAAAATCATAATGCTTAGTAGTATCATTAACACGGCAATGATAATTATGACGATGGTAAAACCCAGGCTAATTGTTAGCATAAATAGTATATTTATTTTTCTCTTACTATTACTGTCATCATCGTCGTCGTTATGATTGTCTGCATTACTATCATTATTATTAATGATAATAACATAATAATCATCATTATTATCGTTATCATTACCATGACTATTATCATTACCACCATCACCATCACCGTTACCTCGCTATCCACGTCTCCCCCAGCCTGCGCACCAGAGACGCTCCGCCGCCCGCCCCCCAAAACGGCTCTGGCATTGACTCGCAACCTGAAGTTCTACTTAAGAGATTATATGACACTAAACCTGCCTGAGTCAACGCTCCGCCGGTTTAATATCATATGCAAATTCTGCTTGAGTACAGATCGCGTCCGCTTGGATTCGGATTAAGGTTTTGATCTGTAAATGGCGCAGCCGACTCATATCACTGGCTTTCTTCCATCTTCCCTCTTTATTCGGTTTATTTACTTACGTTTAATTCCTCTCTTTACTTGTTTTAGTTGCTTATCTTCCATCAGGTTTTTGTTCTGTAAATGCCATTCCATTGTTCTCAGCGGCTTCCTCAACAACTTTCTCTTTCATTATCCATGTTTTAATTATCTAATTATAAACTAAGAGATACTCTGTAATCGACTTGATCGGCTGATCCTCCAGTCTTCCTTCTATATCCCCTTTCCTTGTCTTATCATTATCATTCCCTTCATTTACTTCTTTCTAATAACATTTCCTTCCATATCGGATCTATATTCCTAGGCTGCCTATCAACATGCCTAATTTACCATTTCTTGCCTTATTTAATTTAGCCCCTTAATCTAAACCTGAAGCTCAGACGGGCTGTATGAATTCTCTGCTCTTGTTTATCACATATACAATCCAAGACAAGGTGTGGTTGAAATTGCAGGTCTAGTTTAGTTTACACATTACGCTGCGGTCGGACTCCCTTTCGAAGATCATGGACAATCTGTGTTTTCCACATATTTCAATCGTCCAAACTAGTCCACAACTTAGGTTTCTATACGTGGATAAGCTGTAAACAAGTTGCTAATGATGTCTGTACAACCAACTTCTGTGAGTTTCGCGAGTTAATACTGAGCCAAATCATCATTCAAGACCAAAGGTAGAGATGTTCCCTGGCTGTCTCTGTCTCCCCCTCTCTCTACCCAT
>NC_091591.1:25689105-25701605 GCF_042767895.1 Penaeus vannamei | reverse complement strand
ACCTTGTCTTATCTATCTGTCTAGCAACCTACCTTGTCTTATCTATCTATCCGTCTAGCAACCTACCTTGCCTTATCTACCTGTCTGTCTAGCAACCTACCTTGTCTTATCTATCTATCTGTCTAGCAACCTACCTTGTCTTATCTATCTATCTGTCTAGCAACCTACCTTGTCTTATCTATCTATCTGTCTAGCAACCTACCTTGTCTTATCTACCTGTCTGTCTAGCAACCTACCTTGTCTTATCTATCTATCTGTCTAGCAACCTACCTTGTCTTATCTACCTGTCTGTCTAGCAACCTACCTTGTCTTATCTATCTGTCTGTCTAGCAACCTACCTTGTCTTATCTATCTGTCTGTCTAGCAACCTACCTTGTCTTATCTATCTGTCTAGCAACCTACCTTGTCTTATCTATCTGTCTAGCAACCTACCTTGTCTTATCTATCTGTCTAGCAACCTACCTACCTATCTATCTGTCTACTATCGACCTATCTAACTATCGAACTATCTTACTATTAAACTATCTATCTATCTATCTAGCTGACTATCTAACTATCGATCTATCTATCGTAAATCTATCTGCCTTCAATCGCCCGCGCCGTAACCTTAAGCCAATCACACAAATGATCTTTATTCATTTATTGTTCCAGCCTTGCTTAAAGCTTTGCATTTATTTTTTATTTTATTTTCTATCTTTATCTAATATTTCAGGCATCCTTCATCTCTAATATATGACGATGAAAAAAGCAACAGTAACACCATTAACAATATCAACAACTGCAAAGCACCATTAACAACAATAACTACAACAACCACTTCAGATCAACATCAAAATAATAGCAACAATAATAACGATGAAGGCGAATCAAAATGGCCGCGGATCAACTGCTTCAATAGTTACAGTTAAGATCCGAATTTCATTCCCGAATGGCATCATCAAATTTCTACGGCCGATAGTGCCATTCATTATTTCGTCTTCGATCGGACATATTAACCGACAGGACTTTAACATCATTCGCATTTTCTTCTGTATAGCCTATCATTCTGCGCCATTTCTAACTTCGTCCCCATCTTAACTTTTTTTTATGATCATCGTTATTTTCTATACTCATTTCCTCTAACGTTCTCCTGATGTGTAAGACTGGTTTTCTTCATCTCTCTTTTACTCCCATTTTCTTCTTTCTGTACTCCCACTCTCTCTCACTTTACCCATCCACCTTATCTCCCCCCATCTTTCTTCCAATTCCTTCCGCTTCCCCCAATATCTCCCCTTCAATATCCCCTTTTTCCGCACCCCCACCCTTTCCGCCCCTTCCGGGTCTCCCCCACCCCTTTCCCTTTACCAACCCGGCGTCAGGTATCAAGGCACCTGCGTCATTAATGCTTACGGCCTCGCGTGGCGTGACCGTCATCCGATAGCCGTGCATGACGCGCTCTCACTCGCGCGCACACACCCACCCCGCTCATGCTAGTTAGATTTCCTCCCCTCCTCCCTCTATGGTACCCGAACTCCCTCTCTTTCCCCTCTCATGCTCGTCAAACTCCCTTCCCTTCACCCCGTAATGGTATCCAAACTCCCTCCCCCTCTCATATTAGACACCCCTTCCCCATCCTCTTTTATAGTGGCTGATCTCCCTTCCCTTCCTTCCCCCTTTCGTACCACTAAAACCCCCTCCCCTCCCCCATTCATGGCATCCGAACTCCCCTTCCCCCTCCATGGCAGCCGCCTTGCCTGCTTTTCCCTACTTTTCCATCCTGCGGTAATCGCCTTTCCCTTTCCCTTGCGCAGCCCATTCCCTCGTGGTAAAGCCGCCCACGCTGTCTCTGTATTTGTTCTTTACGACTGTGGGACGCCCAAGTCGCCCTCGCCCGTGGCCTTGAAGATGTCAGGACGCCCACACCGCCCATGGTCGTGCCACGCGTAAAAAGAGGGCAATGGCACGGCCGCCCTCCTTGGCCTCGCTACAATAGCGGCTCATCCTCCTCGTCAGGTGGAGTGTGTGTTCTTGACGCCGACGTGGCAAGTGCGAACGTAATCCCGAAAAGTGTGTTTGATCGCGCTGCCACCTAAAGGGGAAGGGGCTTCAATCCGAGCCCAGGAGTTGAGACCGCTTTCTATCTATCCCGCCAAAAGCACGAGACATAGTTGCGTTCGCTGGGCACTGGATCTTTACATGTCAAGAAGACAGTTTTGAAACCGTAGATGACGAAATAAGTGTGTGTGTGTGTGTGTGTGTGTTCATTTAGTTCATGCGTGTTTATATTGAATGTGCACGTGAACGTATGTACTGTTATGGCCGTACATGTACGTACATGCGCATTTGAGTGTGCGTGTGCAAATAAACGCATACGACGAGACCACACATGAGGCGAGTTGCAAGAGCACATTTTACAAGACGTACGAGGCGAGACTTCGGCGAGGCGAGACCCGCGCTAACAAAGGGCCGAAAATAGAGAGCAGGCAGAGACAGGCGACACCGCAAGGCAGGCGAGACGAGAGCAAAAGCACCGCCGGAGAGGCGTTGAGAAGACAGATGGCACGCGCTAACACACCGAGGAACTAAGAGGGCCACGGAAGCGTATACACAAGAGACGAAAGGTGCGAGAGAGACAGATAGATGAAAGAGGAGCGAGCAAAGGGGGAGAAAAGGGGAGGGGAATGGGGCCGAGAGGGGGAGAGAGGGAGAAGAGAAAGGGGGAGGGACGGAAATAAACACTGGGAAGCCGCGTCCCTTCCTGACACCAACACCGATACAAAATACGTCACTTAAAACCCGCGACGCAGCCAGAGCCTCTTGGGAGATTCACACTCTTTTCTTTTAATGTCTAGGACTATGAGCTTTTATGCATATACCGCAACCACTACGCTCATCTTATCTCCCAACAGCAACGAAAGGTCAATCCTATTAGGACATCTCTGGACATATATAACAATAACATTAATATCCTCTCATTATTTCTGTAATATGTCTTCGCAACTAACATATACACACACACAAAAGTAATAACCTGGTGAAAAAAAATAATTTTACAGCAAACCCTTGGAACTGCTCATTAAAGCGTTTCAGCCAGCTTCTTGCAAGAGCGGCTGAGACGGACGTCGAGCCACGCGGCCCGACCCGCTCAGCACGATCGCCGGCCAGCTGCAGCCTCGAGCCCACGACCGCAGGGCAACGCAGGCAACGCCTACAAGGTGTTTTATCAGCCAGGAAGGAAAACATTTTTTGCGCGTCTTCCTTGCTGTCAAAAATGTTATAAAGAAACGAAAACAACTATTCAGTGTTAAATATGTTCATCCTTATCTAATGCTTCTGTTATCTAAAGGAGGACATGCTGACCGAGGGCACTCATGGAGCGGATCAGCCACGGTAAGTATCAGTTCATCTCTTCACAAATTATCCGCGTTGTCAAGGCAGAAGCAAAACTGCCCCGCCTGAGCAAGACAAGCTCCAGGATCTCGTATCACTGAAGCTAGAGCACTTCGTACGAATTTGTTTTTTGCCTCGCGCGCGTCACGTCGTGTCATTTCAACATTTCAACATTTTACCATCAGCAATGGTTGTGTGTTATGAGGTTAGGCGATCCCTTATTCAAGTCAGCTTCTGGCCGATTTCATCTCTCTTTTGCCCTCGCATTTTAAGGCAGACTATTCTTTCAACCGATCAATGCCGTTTCTCTCTAACCATTGCATCTTTTTTCTTTATTTTTGCGTGTGTGTGCATGTGAGTGTGTGTGTGTGTGTGTGTGTGTGTGTGTGTGTGTGTGTGTGTGTGTGTGTGTGTGTGTGTGTGCGTGCGTGTGTGTGGTGTGTGTGTGTTTATGTGTGTGTGGTGTGTGTGTGTGCGTGTGTGTGTGTGTGTGTGTGTGTGTGTGTGTGTGTGTGTGTGTGTGTGTGTGTGTGTGTGTGTGTGTGTGTGTGTGTGGTGCGTGCGTGCGTGCGTGCGTCGTGCGTGCGTGGTGTGTGTGTGTATGTGTATGTATGTGTGCGTGTCGTGTGTGCGTGTGTGTGTGTGTGTGTGGGTGTGTATGTTTGTTTTGGGTTGTTATTTTTTTGGGGTGTGTGTATGTTTGTGTGCGTGTGTGTATGTTTGTGTGCGTGTGTGTATGTTTGTGTGGTGTGTGTAGTTTGTTTGTTTGTGTGTGTGTGTGTGTGTGTGTGTGTGTGCGTGTGTGTGTGTGTGTGTGTGTGTGTGTGTGTGTGTGTGTGTGTGGGGGGCGTGTGTTTGGTGTGTTTGCGTGTGTGTGTGTGTGTGTATTTTTATGTGTGTCTGTGCGTGTGTGTACGTTTATGTGTGTCTGAGCGTGTGTTTGTGTGTGTGAATGTTTGTGTGTGTGTATGTTTGTGTGTGTGTATGTTTGTGCGCGTGTGTGTGTATGTGTGTGTGTATGTGTTGTGTATGTGTGTGTGTGTGTGTGTGTGTGCGTGTGAGTGTGTGTGTGTGTGTGTGTGTGTGTGTGTGTGTGTGTGTGTGTGTGTGTGTGTGTGTGTGTGTGTGTGTGTGTGTGTGTGTGCGTGTGTGCGTGTGTGTGTGTGGCCGTGCGTGCGTGCATGTGTGTGTGTGTGCGTGTGCTTCCGCAGCGGGTTGCACTCCCCCCTCTCGCATGCTGTGCCAGCCTCCGCATTTCATTAAAATACATCCCGTTATATTTACTAATCGACTTTTTAGAGTGCAATAAAAATGCATATTATATTTACATTGCCATTATGAACATCAAAATGAACTTAAAACACTATTAGTATTCAATAACTAAATTATTAATACCATCAGTGATCAACGTCATAGAGTAAACCAGTCGTCAAAAAATTCTCTATATTTTATATCTATTTTGCCTTTCTGTTTTATTTTTCTTCTTTTATCCTAATGGGCAGCCTATGTCGTCGACCTGTAATTGTGAGCCTATTTTTCTTTCAAATCTGTGTTTTCTCTTTCTTTCTTTCTTTATCTCTTTTTTGTGTGTGTGTCTGCTCCCGACGCCGCGTCACGTTACTCATGTATCAGCAATAGCGCCGGACCGACAGAATCCCCCCCCCCCCTCCCGTTCTAAAATGCATCCGATTCTACGGATTATGCTGTCGATGGACCCTGCTCTGTCGGTCTTATTCAAATGCCGTCCGAAAGCTCTCACCGCGTGCCATGAACCGAGGGGGGAGCGAGGTGGGAGTGAAAAAAACAGCGAAAAAAAATGAGAGGGAGGAACTGCATGGAATTACAGGAAGATTGCAGTAGAAAGAACTGAGAAAAGTTTGGGTTTACGAGACCTAATCTTGGTGGCCATAAGAAGAGAGAGAGAGAGACGGGGGGAGAGGAGAGGCGAGGGAGGGAGGGAGGGAGGGGGGAGGAGGGGAGGGGGAGGGGGGGGAGGAGGGAGGGAGGGAGGGGAGGGGAGGGAGAGGGAGGGGAGGGAGGGGAGGGGAGGGGGGGAAAGGGGAAAGGGGAAAAAAGGGGAAGGGGAAGGGAGGGAAAGGGAGAGAGGGGAGAGAGAGAGAGAGAGAGAGAGAGAGAGAGAGAGAGAGAGAGAGAGAGAGAGAGAGAGAGAGAGAGAGAGAGAGAGAGAGGGGGGGGGGCGGGAATGAAACGAAAGAGAGAGAGAGATGATCTAGCGAGAGAAAAGAAGGAAAGAAAGGATGACAGGAAGAGCAGGCGAGGACAGTGAAAATGGCCAAGGCGCGGGTCGTCAGCCACACAGCCGACCCGAGAGCCCTCCTATCTGAGCATATTCATCTGTCCTTCTGGAATCGTCTTCCCAGGACAGGCTTTTGTCGGATAATGGTGGCATACACACCGTGAGCTCCAGCACAATAACTTTTGTAAACGCTACTCAGTGAAATCAATAACCACGCTCCCTTACTTTCTTCACAGCAGCATGAATTAGGGTTCCATGCCGCGCCACGACCAACAACGCGGTGGAAATCAACATCTCATGCACGGGCCTAATCCACACGCGAGTCACCAACGAATAATACAGCGTCCGCATCCTCAACCCAAGTCGTCGCTCCTTCTCTGGAATCAACTGTTGTCATACGTGCGGGTTTCGTATTTAAGTGTGCACGCCGCTAATAATTCCGCTAACGAACCTCGCACGAATGATTATCGCAATGTTACACCTAAAATGGCTGTCCAGAATATTCCATCCCCTAAAAAAATACGAGTCAACGGACGCATACTAAATAAGGGTCATTATCCCTTGACATTCATCAGTATGCTAAAGGAACGCTCGTTCGGCTGTCGATTCACGGTAAACAATCTCTGTGTGATGATGGTGCTACGCCCCCCCCCTCCTCCCTCCACTCCCTCCACTCCCTCTCGGAGCGGAAGGAAGAAGACGGAAAATGGGGAACGAGAGGGGAGAAAGCGAAAGAAGAGAAATTTAGGGGGGGAGAAGGATGACACCCCCCCCTCAACCCTGAAAAAAGCTCTGGTGCCAGGCGCCCAGGGGGGTCCACACCCCCGCTCTCCTGCCCCAAAAGGACAAGGCCACAATGAGCGACACTTAACCACGTGTTATCGGAGTTCGTCTCCTCGGCCGACGCAAAGATGGCCTGACCTCCACTCCGTCAGACGCCCAGTCCGGTTAATAAAGATCTCAGATAAACACTGCGATTCTTACTTCTGATCATATCTATCTATCTCTCATACATCTATCTCAAGGGGATCCTCGCATCGTTCTGCGTACAATGTTCACGCATAGACGAAAATAAACGAAGAAACAAATAAATTAAAAATGAGATATACCAGGAACCGGATTTTTCATAACCCCGATGGTCGTTAAGGCATGAAAACTTGGCAAGGAAAACCACCCTTCCTCCTCTCACAGACACGAAGAGGAAGTCAAGACGGAAAGTGGAAATGTAAGACCACGGGAGAGAAATTTTGGAAACAAAAAAGGGAGCCAGAATAAACATACAAAACGAAAAAACAAATAACGGAACCAATAAGGAGAAAAGTAGATCTAAAAATGATCATAATGAGCAGAAAGTCATTAAACAAAGAATGAAAAAGTCATAAAAAAGCGACTCGACGGAATTCCAGAATCATCCTTACACGGGGGAGAGGGGGCCTGAGGGAAGGAGAGAGGAAGAAAGGCACGGAGGGAGGCAGGGAGGTGTAGGAAGAGGGAGAGGGGAAGGGAGGGAGGGGGAAAAAAGGGTGGAAGAGAGAGAGGAAGGGAGGGAGGGAGGCAGGGGGGGGTAGGAAGAGGGAGAGGGAAGGGGGGGGGGAAAAGGGTAGGAAGAAGAGAGGGGGAAGGGGGGGGGGGGGGCAAGAAAAGGTGTAGGAAGAGGGAGAGGGGAAGGGAGGGAGGGAGGCAAAAAATGTAGGAAGGGAGAGAGGGGGGAGGGAGGGAGGCAAGAAGGTGTAGGGAAGAGAGAAAGGGAAGGGGGGGGGGGAGGCAAGAAAAGGGAGGGGAAAGGGAGGGAAGGGGGGGGGGGAGGCAAAAAAGGGGTAGGAAGAGAGAGGGGAAAGGAGGAGGGAAGGTGTAGGAAGAGAGAGGGAAGGGAGGGAGGGAGGAAAAGGTGTAGGAAAGGGAAAGGGGGAAGGGGGGAGGGGGCAAAAGGTGTAGGAAAGGGGGGGGAGGGGGGGGGAGGCAAAAGGTGTAGGAAGAGGGGAGGGGGGGGGGGGAGGGGGCAGGGGGAAATGTGGAAAAAAGAGGGGGAAGGGGGGAGGGGGCAAGAAGGTGTAAGAAGAGGGGGAGGGGAAGGGAGGGAGGGAGGGGAAAGGAAGAGGGAGGGAAGGGGGGGGGAGGCAAGAAGGTGTAGGAAGAGGGGGGGGGAAGGGGGGGGGGGAGGCAAGGAAGAGGGGAGGGGGGGAAAGGGGGGGGAGGCAAAAAAGGGGTAGGAAAGGGAGGGGAGGGAGGGAGGGGGAGGGGGGGGAGGAAAAGAGGGGGAAGGGGGGAGGGGGCAGAAGGGGGTAGGAAGAGGGGGGGGGGGGGGGAGGGGGGGAGGAGGGGTGTAGGAAGAGAGGGGGGAAAGGGGGGGGGGGGCAAGAAAAGGAAAAAGGGAGAGGGAAGGGAGGGGGGAGGCAAGGAAGAGGGAGAGGGGGGGAAGGGGGGGGGGGGGCAAAAAGGTGAGGAAAAGGGGGGGGGGAAAGGGGGGAGGGAGGGAGGAAGGGGGGGAGGGAGGGGGGCAAAAAAGGGGTGGAAGAGAGGGGGGAGGGGGGGGGGGGAGGAGGGGGTAGGAAGAGAGAGGGAAGGGGGAGGGGGGCAAAAAGGTAAAAAAAGGAGAGGGGGGAAAGGGGGGAAGGAGGCAAGGAAAAGGGGGGGGGGGGGAGGGGGGGGGGGAGGGGAAGAGGGGGGGGGGGGGGGGGGAGGGGGGGAAAAGGTGTGGGGAGGGGGAAGGGGGGGGGGGGAGGGGGCAGGGAAGTGAGGAAGAGAAGGGGAAGGGGGGAGGGGGCAAGAAGGTGTAAGAAGGGGAGAGGGGGAAAGGGGGGGGGGGAGGCAAGGAAGAGGGAGAGGGAAGGGGGGGGGGGAGGCAAGAAGGTGTGGAAGAGGGGAGGGGAAGGGAGGGGGGGAGGAAGGGAAAGGGAAGGGAGGGGGGGAGGCAAAAAAGGGGTAGGGGAGGGAAGGGGAGGGAGGGGGGGAGGCAGGGAGGGTAGGAAGAAAAGGGGAAGGGGGGGAAGAAGGGTGGAAGAGGGAGGAGGGAGGGAGGGAGGGAGGCAGGAAGTCATGAAGAGAGAAGGGAAAGGGAGGGGGAGGCAAGAAAGGAAAAAGAGGGAGAGGGGAAAGGGGGAGGGAGGCAGGGAGGTGGGAAGAGAGAAGGGGAAGGGGGGAGGGGGCAAGAAGGTGTAGGAAGAGAGGGGAAGGGGGGGGGGGGAGGGAGGCAGGGGGGGGTAGGAAGAGGGAGGGGGAAGGGGGGGAAAGGGGGCAGGGGGTGTAGGAAGAGAGAGAGGGGGGGGGGGGAGGGGGAGGTGTGGAAAAGGAGGGGAAGGGAGGGAGGGGGGAGGCAAGGGGGGAAAAAGGGAGGGAAGGAAGGAGGGAGGCAGGGGGGGGGAGGGTAGGGGGAAAAGGGGAGGGAAGGAGGGAAAAAAGGGGAAGGAAGGGAAAAAAGGAAGGGGGAAAGGGGGAGGGGGGGGAGGGGGGAGGGGGGGGGGAGGGAGGGGGGAGGGGGGGGGGGGAGGGGGGGAGGGAGAGGGAGAGAGGGAGGGAGAGAGAGAGAGAGAGAGAGAGAGAGAGAGAGAGAGAGAGAGAGAGAGAAAGAGAGAGAAAGAAAGAGAAGAAAGGAAAGAGAGAGAGAGAGAGAGAGGAGAAGAGAGAAGGGGAAAATTAAGAGGAAGGGAAGGGGGGGGGGGAGGGGGAGGAAGAGAGGGAGGGAAAAAAGGGGAAAGGGGGGGGAAGAAGAAAAGGTGGGAGGGAAGGATGGAGGATTGGCCTAAGAAAGAAGGGAGAGAGGAACAGAGGGAGGGGCATGAAAAGAAAAAGGAAAGAAGGGAGAGATGAAAAGTGACAGAGAGAGAGGGGGGAGGGGGAGGGGGAGAGGGAGAGACGCTCCAATGGCTCTTTTGTTTTCAGTCGAAATCCGGCGCGTCTCGAACGTCAGGCCCAGTATTTTGAGGAAATGGTGAGGTGAGATAATAATAAAGATGATAATAATAATAATGATGATGATGAGGATAACTGATAACGATGGTGATGATGGAAAATCCTGACTCAGTCACACTGTCAGGGTTTGAGGACACTGCCGACCGACCGGCCGACCGTGCAGAGGGCGGCGGAGAGCAGCTGACCCCGCCGGATGTGTCCAACAGGAATCCGAAGTTTCGAAAGTTGAAACATTCCGCTTTCTTGCGTATCATGGCTTTTTCTTGCGTCTAACTACTGCATCTGCAACAACAGTATTTACCACCATACTCCCTCTAACTCCTACTCCTCCCACCACTTCCTCTGGTCCATTCTGTTTATTTTTCACATTATTTAGTCATCATATTTCTCCCACTCCTTGCCCTCTTCCCTCTTCTCCTACCTTGGCCACACAAAGCCCCCCCCCCTACCCTTACCTCCTACCCTCAACCCCGCCCTCTAATATGACGCTTATCAAATGATTATTCCGTCATTCCCAATCACCCTAGTGGGCGATGGCACCAGATAGTCTCGACTAATCTCCATATCCTCCTTCGCCTTTCTTCTATCACTCCGGCATTTTTCTCTTTTTGATTACTTTTCCGTCCAGCCCTCTCTCTCTCCCTTCTTCCTTCTTTTCTTCACTTCCTCGCTCTTTCCTTTTACATTTACTATCATTTTTACTTCCCCTTTCCCCCTCCCCCCCCTTGCCTCTCCACGACGGGCCCCGGGAGGCACCCGACGCACCTCTTCCTCCTTTTTACCCAGCTCTGCCGCCCAAAGCTCTAGGGAGACATATTTTCCCTCATTAAAAACCCCAATCAAACGGAATACTGCCAAAAAATCACAATTGCAATGTTAAACTTTTGTTATCTTACACAATTTCCTTATTAAACCCTGCTTTCATTTTCATGAAGTTTTAATATTGGTCAGAAGAAAATGCCTGGTGTTAATTCCGGTCTAAGCCTGAGAAGGGCAACAGCATATACAGCATGGAAGTGCAATGTATCCGTACCTTACAGTTTATTTTCGAGGAGCCGGTGCGTCATGGTTCAGTTCCGAGAGACCAACGTTTTTTTAAATTTTTCATTTTAAATCAAACCAAATCTCCCCCCGAGGCCTTTCCGCCAATTATTTTTGTCCCAATCGCCCAGTCCCCTCTCGCGTCTCATTCGGCCTTTGTCTCTATATCTGTGCAATTCCACCTTTCTTTTATCACCCGTTACTATCTATTCATCCACTCCCCCCTTTATTCACCCTTCATCCTTTTCCCGGTCGCCCTTGTATCCTTTTCCTGTCACCCCTAAGTCTCGTAAGTTTCCAGCTCACCCATCTCTCTTCCCGCCCTTCTCTATCTATCCACTACCATTTTCTTGCTTATTCAACTATTCTCATTTATCTCTATAACGACTTCTTACCTATCCGTCTTCTATTCATCTATTTCTCCTCCACTCCACTAATTTTCACTCCTCTACTTCCGTTCCCTCTTTCTTTTCTGCTTCGGTCTGTTCTTTCTTTTCTCTCTTTTTTCGTTATCTTTCTCTCTACCCTTTGATTTTGACTAAAACAAAAATCTAAAAAGAAAACGTATTCTATGAGAATACCTGGGAGTTGCCAGACAAAGTCTCTGGTCTGAAGTCAGCTCAAATACGCGGGTTCCAGAATGAAACCACGGCATGAAGAAATGCAAATATACAATTCAGTTCTTTAACGAGGCGTGCTCAACGGTTTTATATGTATCGCTTTCTTATGATGCTCAAAGTATTTACTTTTTATGGGTGGAAAAACCCTACAATGTGGATAAAATAAACTTCTTTTAGATATAGCGCCCATTTCTGTTACACTTTCAGCTCCCAAATGTGCCATTTTTGAAGTCTAGAAATTTGACACCAAGCAAACAAAGCCGCCCGCGAACGAGCCTTGCATATTGCTCTTGCAAAATGGTCGTCACAGACCTTATTTATACTCCATAGCATATATTCTTTCGATGCCTCTTTAAGCCCTCAATTATTTCCTAACTAAAGATACACCACATTAAATTGCCACGATGACATATACGCTCGCAACGATACGACTGTGCCCCCCTACCCGTGACCTAAAGAGCAGTCTGACCCTTGACCTTACCCGGGCCAACTCAGCGACAATGCCCCTTCTGAAGAACCTTTATGATCGCCTATGGTGTCAAGTGTTTGCAAATAAAACTGCGTGGAGTGACTGGCCACTTGGGCATTTTATATACTTGAATAAAGAAGAATAAGATGTAAATAATATAGAAATAATAACAACCTAATGACACCAAAATAAACAAACAAACAATTAGATAAACACAAACACACATAGGTAGAGATAAACACAGACATATACCCCCACACACCAACAGAGGCCTACATACGTGCGTTTGCGTGTGTTCACAATAAAATGGTCTCCCCTACGAGTTGAAATGCAGGCAAAAGCATACACAATACAAACTCCCCCGCGGTGAAGAGGCGTCGCAAGAGGGCGCGCGCGTTTGTGCGAGGTGCAATTCGCATTCATCCGAACGCGTCGCAAGTCCCACGTTTCTCCCCCAACCACCTTTTGTTTTCAGGGACGAACAGCGGGCACACAGTCTGGGATTTTACAGATATTACATGTAAAATTCGCTGTCAATTTGCATCAGTATATTGTCATGAATACCTGGTGAAAATTAAAAATGAGCTCACAAAAAAAGAGGAAGGAATGGAAGAAGGGAAAGGAGAAAAAGAAGAGAGAGAGAGAGAGAGAGAGAGAGAGAGAGAGAGAGAGAGAGAGAGAGAGAGAGAGAGAGAGAGAGAGAGAGAGAGAGAGAGAGCAAGCGAGCGAAAGGGGGAGAGAGGGAGGGAGAGAGAGAGAGAGGGAGAGATGGAGAGAGGGAGAGAGAGCCGAGGGGAGAGGAGAGAGGAAGAAGGAAAAGGGGGGAAAAGGAAGA
>NC_091591.1:25656041-25658541 GCF_042767895.1 Penaeus vannamei | reverse complement strand
TGAGGACTGTCAGAAAAATTTAAGCGTGAAGGTACGAGATATTATGTTGCTGTTGAACTGCTAAACAAAGTAAACTGTTACTTGTTGTTATAAACTGCTGCACCCTTGCTCAACACTTACATATTTTTCGTAATGTGAAAACGATTTTTGTTTACACAAATTACAGTTGCGGGTTTTGTACGGCGTGTGCTGTTCTATGACCTAATAACTGCTTCCTGTATGGCTGTGTTCCTAAAGATGTCCTTGGAAATTCTCCGACTTCTACAAATGGACAAGTGAATTGGAAAATTATAGTTATAAGATCCAGCATGATTAGATAAAAAGTGTTATTGAATAATCTGACTTCACAAGTACCGTACCTGCACAAGCACGCGCATCCGTTCCAGGACCGAACTTTAGCAAGGGAGTCCTTCATCTTAGGCACGGAAGGCCTCCACGTCATTTGCATATGCCCGTCCCTTTCCTTATGTAAGGACATTCATTTTTGGTCGTATTTCTATTTCTATTTTAAGGCAGCACATATTTTGCTTGCCAGTTAGGCTTTTCTGCATGATCTTGTCGCCACTCTACGCGTAAGGTTCTGTTGTACTCGAGGCTACCTGTGTTTGCCCTGGCCTTGTCCCCGGCGTCCCTTATGTCCGGTGGATTAGCTAGTAATCCACTTACCCCTCCTATTCCTCCGCAGCCCGGCTCCCCCTACAGCCCTCCATGCCCCATTCCTCCTTCCTTCTTCAGCCCACCTCCTCCCCACATACCCAAACCCAACCCTCCCGCGGGGAATTTCGTCTCTATTCTTTTACGGTTTTAAACCGGACGTGACGTCACGACTGGGCCAGATGTTTGTTTGTTGTGGAGGTTGACCGGCGTGCCCACAGCCCAGCTCAGCCCAGGGACCTGACGAGATTTATTTCTAGGCTTGCTAACCGTATTAGTTGTCGCGTGACGGCATGGGCGCAGGGAGAGGCATTTCCAGGCTTATTCGTCCACGGCTTGGCTGAGGAAGAAGGCATGGAACCCAGAGTCCTCGCGGGGTGTATATCCAGGCATATAGTGCGGCGGGGTTTACGGCTGAAGGCATGGGATTCACAGACCTCATGGGGATTCATGTTCAAGCTCGGGAAAGTTCTAGCCGTTAGACGAAGGTTTGGTATTATAAAGCTTCAGCATTAAATGAATCTTCATATCTATAGCTGGTCATGGTTAAGTTCATGGATGATCTGAATGCTTTGTATGTAGCTTGGTAGTATTGGGCTGTCGAGGGTGTCAAAAAAGGTATTGATGCCTGATGTACTTGTGCGTTAGTCACCTGCGCCATCCACGCTGGGAGTGTCATTCGAGCCTTTTTTGACACGACTCAGCAACTGGTTTTGGGGATCGGACACGCAGCTTTTGGCGGGCCGGCGTGAGAGACGGATGCCTGTTTGAGTGCGTGGCGAAGGGTGGGGGCTAGGTAAGTAAGATGGATAAGGGGAGTGAAGGGGAGGGGAGTCCAAGGAGTGGGGGTGAAAGAGAGAGGGTAAGCAGGTAAGGAGAGTGTGGGGGTGAAGAGTGGGGGGGGTGACGACGGCGAGATGGCGAGGATAAAGGGTGCGAGAGGGATTTTGCTCTCATACAGGCGGTAGTAATGACCCCTCGTCGCGATCCTCTTCTCTCACTCCGTCCTCATTCACAGTTATCACAGGGCCTCCCCCTCCTCCCGCACCCTAACCCACCGCCGAATCGGGGTCCGTTCACTCAGACGGCGCGGGCGTGAGTTCACACTTCATTCACGATCAACATCCGCTCGCGAGGGCTTGTTCGCCCCCCCCCCCCAACTCGCCCCCCTCGCTTCCTCCGGCTTCGTTTGTTTATCTTGCGGGAAACTTGCTGCATAGACCAGAGAGGGGAAGACGAGGAAAAGGAAATAGGAAGGGGATGAGGTAGAAAGAGAAGGGAGGGAGGAGGTAAAAAGGGAAGGAAGGAGATGAAGGGAAAGAGAGATATTAAGAAGGAAAGAGAAGCAACAAAGTGAGGAAAGACAGGTACATCGAAAGCCGAGGCGGAATGCTTTCCAAATGGAGAAGAGCGACAGAAGGAATATTGGGAGGGAAGGTGGCCGGGATAAAGAGAGGCTGGGCAGAGGGAAAGGGAAAGGATGGGGGAGGAAGGGGAGGAAGGGTTAGGCGGGGCGGGGTGAGGGTGGGGTGCGTGGGAGGTTGGGGCTGCAGTAACCCGAGAAGTTTGAACGGAATTAGACCCCCTCCTCCCCCCCCCCCCCCCAGGCAGCAATCGGGCGAGCAAGCGTCACCTGGAATTTCCTTATCAGTGCGTGGCGTTGGGTGATATGGAGGTCGTTAAGGCGAGGTGGTCTTTTTCGTAAGGGCGTAACAAAGCTTTGCGTATGTTTAGTTATTTTTGAGTGAATAATTGTTTCGCTGATGTGTTTGCTAGGTTTTAAAAAAGCGGTGGGATTTGTGCTGGGAGTGGAGGGCTTGGTTTTTGATGGGTACCATAAAGGCAC
>NC_091591.1:25648541-25651041 GCF_042767895.1 Penaeus vannamei | reverse complement strand
TCTTATGCCCGAAGCCATTTCTTGGGAGCTGCAGCTGCTTCTTGCAAACTCTTTTTAGGTCTTTGGGATGGAGGAGGAGGAGAGGGAAAGGAAGGGAGAGAAGGCGGAGGTGGAACCTGGAGCCACGAGACCAGAAAGGATCTGTGGAAGGGACGGAGCTGAGGAAGGGGCGTGAGGCCAACAAGATTACAAGTCCTGCGGGGAATAAGTGAAGAAGAGTGAGGCGGACGCGGAGGGATGGAGAAATGAGGGATTCTCTTCAGTGACGCTTCTTGGGATCAGTTTGTTGATGGCGAGGCTGAAAATCGGAAGTGAAAAGCGTATTTCAGGTTTATAAATATAGGTCCATGTATATGTGTGTGCGTGTGCGTGTCTTTGTGCGTGTGTGTGTGTGTGTGTGTGTCTTTGTGCGCGTGTGTGTGTGTGTGTGTGTGCGTGTGTGTGTGTGTGTGTGTGTCTTTGTGCGCGTGTGTGTGTGTGTGTGTGTGCGTGTGTGTGTGTGTGTGTTTAGGTGTGTATGTGTGCGTGTTTGCGTGTGTGTATAATTTATAGTACCATGATACAACAGACGGCTCACATCTCTAGTACAGCACAACATAGGTCGTCGGCTCGAGCGACCGTGACATGGACACGGATTCCCTTTCTTGTGGCTCTTGAACCCCATTCTCGATCAGTTTGAGGCCAGTTACTAGGCTTGTTGTGGTATGTCCAGTTTGTTGTTCCTTGGGTGCGTTTATTGTTATTAATTAGTCCCAACAAGGCCCTGCCCTTCGAGGAAAGAGGATTGGAGCAAGAGTGGTGTTCGGGCGTTGTTTATGTGTTCGGACGCGAGGAAGGTCAGCTGTGTTAGGGGGATGGAAACCCGAGTCTGTGATGCGATGCGATATATGTATATGTGAGTGCGAGAAAGGGAGAGGGAGAGGGGAAAGAGAAGAGGGAGGGAGAGGAAAAGGAATAGGAAGTGGGAGTATGAGAAAGAGAAAGGGGGAGAGGGAGAGAAGTGGAAGAGAGAGGAAGAGGGTCAGGGAAACCGAGGAATAGGGAGTGGGAGAGTGAGGCAGAGGAAATGGGACAGAGAGGGAGAGGGAGTGGTAGAGAAGAAGGAAAGGGAGTAGGAAAGAGAAGGAGAGGGAGTAGGGAGAGAGAAGGAGAGGGAGTGGGAGAGAGAAGGAGAGGGAGTGGGAAAGAGAAGGAGAGGGAGTGGGAAAGAGAAGGAGAGGGAGTAGGAAAGAGAAGGAGAGGGAGTAGGGAAAGAGAAGGAGAGAGGGAGTGGGAGGGAGAGAAGGAGAGGGAGTGGGGAGAGAGAGAAGGAGAGGGAGTGGGAGAGAGAGAAGGAGAGGGAGTGGAGAGAGAGAAGGAGAGAAGGAAGTGGGAGAGAGAGAAGGAGAGGGAGTGGGAGAGAGAAGGGAGAGGGAGTGGGGAGTGAGAGAGAGAAGGAGAGGAAGTGAGTGAGAGAGAGAAGGAGAGGGAGTGTGAGAGAGAGAAGGAGAGGGAGTGTGTGAGAAGAGAAGGAGAGGGAGTGGGAGAGAGAAAGGAGAGGGAGTGAGAGAGAGAGAAGGAGAGGGAGTGAGAGAGAGAGAAGGAGAGGGAGTGAGAGAGAGAAGGAGAGGGAGTGAGAGAGAGAAGGAGAGGGAGTGGGAGAGAGAGAAGGAGAGGGAATGGGAGAGAGAGAAGGAGAGGGAGTGGGAGAGAGAGAAGGAGAGGGAGTGGGAGAGAGAGAAGGAGAGGGAGTGGGAGAGAGAGAAGGAGAGGGAGTGGGAGAGAGAGAGAAGGAGAGGAGTGTGGAGAGAGAGAAGGAGAGGGAGTGGGAGAGAGAGAAGGAGAGGGAGTGGGAGACAGAGAAGGAGAGGGAGTGGGAGAGGGAGTGGGAGAGAGAGAAGGAGAGGGAGTGGGAGAGAGAAGGAGAGGGAGTGGGAGAGAGAGAAGGAGAGGGAGTGGGAGAGAGAGAAGGAAAAGGAGTGGGAGAGAGAAGGAGAGGGAGTGGGAGAGAGAAGGAGAGGGAGTGGGAGAGAAAGGAAGGTCCAGTGGGAGTTGGTGTTGTTGGTAGTAAGAATGGGTAAAGGTTTAGAAGGAAAATCTAATAGAAGAGATGGCAGAGAAAGGAGAGAAGGAGGAAGATAGGGAAGAGAAGAGTAGAAGGAAATACAGGAGAGAAGATGAAGAAAATAGAATAGAAGAAAAGGGCACGGGGAAATTGGAAAGATAAATAAAAAAGGAAAATGGAAAGAAGAACAAGAGGATGAAAAAGTAAAGAGGATAAAGGAGAGGATAAATGAGAAAGAGGAAATGATGAGAGGAGAAAGAAGTGGAAAAATAGAGAGGAGGAAAAAAGGAGGAAGAGTACGGAAAACTTAACGGAAGCGAAGAGATGGAAGTGCAAACAGGATAGAAAAACGGAGGAAGAGAGAGGGGAAGGAGCAGAAAGGAGGAGGCCCAGTAGCGCGGCGTGGTTGTGGAGGACAGTACCAAGTTGTAGCAGCCTTGGTCTGGCGCCGCACTC
>NC_091591.1:25611041-25643541 GCF_042767895.1 Penaeus vannamei | reverse complement strand
ACCATGCAAACAGGCAACCAGACAAGCAAATAGAGAGCCCAGCAAGCAAATAGAGAACCCAGTAAGCAAATAGAGAACCCAGCAAGCAAATAGAGAACCCAGCAAGCAAATAGAGAACCCAGCATGCAAACAGGCAACCAGACAAGCAAATAGAGAGCCCAGCAAGCAAATAGAGAACCCAGCAAGCAAATAGAGAACCCAGCAAGCAAATAGAGAACCCAGCAAGCAAATAGAGAACCCAGCAAGCAAATAGAGAACCCAGCAAGCAAATAGAGAACCCAGCAAGCAGATAGAGAACCCAGCAAGCAAACAAACAGACGGCCAAAGAGCCGGGCTCCATCGCCGTGACCTTCTCGGCACTCCATCCTGACGCGGTCCTTTGGCCGGTGTTTACCCCTCAGAGTGTCCACGCTTTCACTCTCCATTTCTGTTTTCGATGTGATGTTTTCTCTTTCATGTCTTCGCCTGTAATGGGCCTCGTTATGCGCCCTCACGTCATTTCAAGTGAAAAATTGATTAATGAAAAATGCGTTCTGTTGTGAGCGAGTGGTGGACATGCGATGGGTATTGTCTTATTTTCTGTGGAGCAATCGTTACAGCTCCTTCGGTAAAGATTTTAATTGCTTACTGATCCTTGGTATTTAGGGATGTATTTTAGGGTAAAACAAGATATTTAGGGATGCGTTGTAGAGTGGAATATCTATCCTGTTCTAACAATTGTAAACTAAGGTTTGTGTATGTACTCTATCCTCTCAGTTGTTTTTGTTCGTTAGCTTCCTTTTGTTTGAGGCGCAGCCGTAGGCCTAGCGGGGACCCAGAGCCATACACAGACGCGTGCGCCTGTGCACCAGCCGTGATATATTAGCCTTGGCACGGCCTACAGGGGAACACGAGAATGCGATACACCTGGTCACTTTCGTGCGTGTCTGTATTTTTGTTTATTCTAGGAGAGGGGGCGCACGCTCGGTGGTCTTGTCACTCACTTCACTGTTTTTGCAATTTGTGGAGACAAGTGCACAGGTTCTTGTGGTCCTGTATGGTGGCCTTGTCAAGTGTCACCTTTTGCTGTTTTTTCGTTTATTATATATTTTCAATTGCTTTCTTCATGCGTGGTACTGTCAGTTGAGGGAGATGGTAGATGTAAGTTAAACGTCATTATAGTGATAACTGTTCTCATCTCATTTGATGATCATAGGTTAGATCCCATTGTGTAGCGTCCTCGGTCGCAGCACAACTTAGTGTGCCATCATGACCACGTCTTTGCACTGTAAATTCAAATATTTTTATATTGCCTTTCTACCTCCATGTCCCTTTTCTACGTATATGTTCCTTCCTTTTCCGCGCATATTCCATTCCTTCTCCCTCCTGTGCTCCTTCCCCCTCCACTGCTCCGTCAGAGGTTGGTAAGTAGCAGGAGGAAGATAGGTTCCACTCATCCCAGTGTGTCACCAAGCTGCATCTGTAGTGTGTCCGAGGTTTATCTGCTCGTCTGCAGGTCTTGGGTTACATTCCTTCTTCATTCCCTGTCGCTTGTTCTGTCCTTTGCCCCTCCCTTACTTTTCTCCCTCTCTCTCTCTCCTTCTCCCTCCCTCTCTCTCTCTTTCTCTCTTTCTCTCCTTCTCCCTCCCTCTCTCTCTCTTTCTCTCTCTTCTCTCCTTCTCCCTCCCTCTCTCTCTCTTTTTCTTTCTCTCACTCTCTCTCTCTCTCTCTCTCTCTCTCTCTCTCTCTCTCTCTCTCTCTCTCTCTCTCTCTCTCTCTCTCTCCCTCTCCCTCTCCCTCTCTCTCCCTCTCCCTCTCCCTCTCCCTCTCCCTCTCCCTCTCCCTCTCTCTCCTCTCCCTCTCCCTCTCCCTCTCCCTCTCCCTCTCCCTCTCTCTCTCTCTCTCTCCCTCTTTCTCTTTTTCTCACTCACTCAATCACTCACTCTCTCTCTCTTTCTCTTTCTCTCACTCCCTCTCTCCCTCTCTCCCTCTCTCACTCTCTCTCTCTCTCTCTCTCTCTCTCTCTCTCTCTCTCTCTCTCTCTTTCTCTTTCTCTCACTCCCTCTCTCCCTCTCTCACTCTCTCTCTCTCTTCTTTTCATTTCTTTCTCCCCCTCCCTCTTTTCCTCTTTGCTCTTCCTTCCCTCCCTCTTCTCCCCTTTCCCCCTTCTCTATCTCCCTTTCCATCTTTTCTCTCCCCCTTCTCCGCCCCCTCTCTCTACTCGCCCGGGAGAGCGAGTGGTGGAGAGGGGCTGGCGCGGGCGAGAGAACCTCAGTGTCACCCATGCAGAGAATGGGGTCTTTATGCCCGGCCATTGTTACCCTTGAGGTGGTAATGGCGGCCGCTATGGGTCGGTCTGAGTTACCTTTACAGTTCTTTTGCCTTGTCCTTTTTTCTCAGTATTATTATGCCTTTAAAGACGGCGGTAATAGAAATGGCATTCCTCAGCCCTTTCATCTACTGAGACCCTTATGCGAGGGACAGAATGAAACTTTTATATTATGTATTTTTTATTGGTGATTGCCAGATAAAGAGGGTGTATTTTTATGGGACAAGTGTTGAGTATAATTTGCTAGTTTATTTCACGGGACTGGTCGTCTTTTGTATGTCGACGGGGAGGCTGGCTGTTATATAAGGCCCGTTCGGCTCACGCTATCTGTGCCCACTGACAGTTTTCACTGACCAAACTCTTTGGTTCCAAGCGAGCGACGATGCTTTGTGTTGACGGAGCCTCCGCGCAGGAGCTCCTCCGCGCTAGACCAGTGCGTGGTTGGCCGCTGCTCAGAAAACTGGACGACTCGCGCACGAGTCCTGCTTCCGACCTGCATCTGCCCCGTCGTGTTCCAAGGACGGAAACCGCCAGCTAGCACTGATTGTGCGAACGGCCCTTGAGGCTTGTTCGGCGTCAGCATGAATTAAATGGATGTCGGAGGGTGAAGTCAGATCTCCAATTGCTGAAACGAGAACAGAATTATTAGTGTTTTTTGTATTTCTATATGCAATACAGTTACCGTCAGAATAGCACAGCTCAAGTAAGTGATTCTGAGGGTGGAGTAGGACGGTTTCTATTTAGAGAAGAAACAAAAACATGAATTAGTAGTATTTTAGTCGATTTTTGGCTTTTGAATTGTTGCAAATTCTTACCTCTTCTGTGTCTGATTGTGTTTCGAAGTCTTCTGAATTCACCTACGATTCGATGTGGCTGCTTCTTACGGAAGCGTGATGCAGTGCGGTTACAGCTATTGGAGTGTTGATTCTTGTTGTTTTATATAAATATCGGGTTTTCAGTGCGCTCGCGTGGACACATACAGGCTCATACTCTTTCATACCTTCTCAGACTCATACTCTCTCACACTCCCTCACTCTCTTCATTCCCACTCTTCCACTCTCGTCTCTCTCTCTCTCTCTCTCTCTCTCTCTCTCTCTCTCTCTCTCTCTCTCTCTCTCTCTCTCTCTCTCTCCTCTCTCTCTCTCTCTCTCTCTCTCTCTCTCTCACACACACACACACACACACACACACACACACACACACACACACACACACACACACACACACACACACACACACACACACACACACACACACACACACGGGGCACTAAAAATGAAAGAGACAGTTACAGTATTGGAGTATTGGATATCGGATGGCTTGTAAACATCATATACTTCTTTTCAATTTGCATATATTCTGCTTAATGTCAAGAGTGTAAGATGTTTGCGTGCAGGACGGAGAGGCGAGGAAGGCCGTGAAAGAGGGGATGATAAAGATGCGAACACCGAAGGAGAAAAGGAGGACGGGACGCAGGCCGGGAGTGTGCCGAGGCTTGGTCTTGAGGGAGCTTTTTTCCCAACGAAAGCTTCCTTGGGGCGCCAGCCATCGATATGCGAAGGCTATCCCGGTTGTTTTTTTCTTTCATTGGGCGTTTGTAGATTTTTTCGCTCATTCTTTTTCGCTGGATATCTGGTTTCGGATAATCTTTAGGTAAATGCGAGCATACTCGAGCCGAACATTATTTTTAGCAGCTTAAGTTTTCAAGTCCAGTTGAGTGAGTAGTGCTTGTGGGGGGGGGGGGGGGGGGAGTCGCGATGATGACACTGTGTTAACGGGGAAGAGAGGGACAGGGAGAGGGAGAGGGAAAGAGAGAAAAGGAAGGTGGCGAGGAAGAGAGAGAGAGAGAGAGAGAGAAAAAGAGAGAAAGTGAGAGTGAAAGGGAAGGAAAGAGGAAAGAGGTCTAAAAAAAATTAAATAGGCCTTGTGAATGACTGAGAGAGAGGGGGAGGGAGAGGGTAAGGGGGGAAGGAGAGAAGGAGACGAGAAAAAAAGAGAAAGACCGGCAGGAAGAGGGAGGATGGGAGAGGGAGAGGGAGAGAGAGAAGGAAATAGAGGGAGAAGAAGGAGAAGGGATGGGAGGGAGGAGAAGGGAAGAGAGGGAGGAAGAGGACAAGGGAAGAGGAAGGAGAGGGAGAGAGAGGAGAAGAAGGTGAAGGTGGAAAAAGAGAGAGAGAGAGAGCAAGCAAGCAAGCATCGTCCCTCGTGTGCAAATCAGCGGCCCAGAAATCCGCCATATTGCCTGGTTTCTTGCGTCATCTCGACGAGGGCTTCGACCTTGGCTGTGACGAATGCTTGAACATTCTCGGACAGCGTGTGCCTGGCCTTGTGTCGACGCTGCTGCAGCTTTGGTGCTGCTGCCGTTGCTGTTTCATCTTGGGCTTTGGACGGCGCAGCTCACGTTGCTTTTGCTGCTGCTGCTGCTGCTGCTGCATTGCCTTCCGCCGCCAGGCTGTTCCTCGTAACCCAGTCCCGCGTGACCGCGCCTCCCGTCGCTCGTCGCCAGGATCAGCTCCGTCACCCTCGTCGCCGTCGCTGCTTCGCGATTCACGTTTCACGCCTGACATCTGCCTGGGCCGACGTTTTCCTTTTCTGTCACTTTTCTCGGTCATCCTCCGTTTTTGTCGGATTCCCTCTTAACCATCTGCCTTTTTGTACTTTTTTTTCTGCCGTTTCCCTTTTTTGCGTTCCCTTCCCTGCTTTTTTTGTTACCTTCATTCTGTGATATTCCCCTTTTTTCTTTCTGTTTTTTGCTCGCTTCTTTGGCCTCTTTCCTCTCACGCCATTGCGCCAGAGCCGGCGGCGCCCCTCCGTCCCGGGCGCGTCCCCTCGCCCGTGATGCACTCAAGTACTGTTGTTGAGGATTTCCTGCGACGCGGGGAGGGGGAGCAGTTGCGAGCGGACGCCGGGAATTGCAAGGCGGCGCTGCGTTTCTCTTGCGTTCCCTTTTTTTAAATGTTTTGTGTGTACGGTTTACGTGTGTATTTATGTAAGTGTTTTTGTTTTTGTGCTTGTTTTTTATATATACTATGGTTTTCAGGAAATAAGCGTCTTGTCTATTTTGTTTGTGTGCATTTCTAACGAAGCTAATATTTTCTCTATAGGCGCAAGCATTAGGTTACAAAAAAATCCCGTCTCTTCGCAGACTACAATCGGCGAATCTACATATCGACTCGATTTTTTTCTGACTTGCACTTCTATGAAAAGGCCGCACAGCTAAATATTTCCGTCTTTTCTCGAGTAAGTTCTGTGACCATCGTTGCGTTGCAGGGGTCATTGCGAGGGGGAAGTGCGCGCCCTGTGCGCCATTCTCTTCTTTCTCTCGCTGCTTTTCCCTTCGCTTCTTTTTTTCCTCCATTATTATTTTTCTCAGTTTCTTGTTTTTTTCTTCGTATGTTTTTTTTCTGTTGTTACTTTGATAGTATTGTTGTTGCTATGGCTGTGGTTAGCATTACTATTGTTATTTAATTCTCATTTTCGTTTCACAGTACTTATTATGATTTTTATTATAATGCCATCATCATTAAAACTACTATTATCATTAATTTTATTACTGTTGTTATCTTTGTTATTATTATTGTTATGATCATCATTATTGTGATTATCATATCAGTAAAATTGTTATTGTTATTTTTGGTATTTGTATTATGGATATCATTCAGTCATAATTATTATTGTTAATACTGTTATTGTTATCATAGTTAGTGTCATTATTTTTCTGTTACCGTTAGTCAGGTTACGGAAATGGATCCAAATGCAGACGGGCGTCCGATCAAGGGCGTTTCCGGTGCGAAAGAAGAGCTTCGTTCTCCCAGGGAGGAAAGGGGAAAAGGGAGGGAGGGGGAAAGGAGGGAGGGAGGGGGAAGAAGGGGAGAGGGAGGAAGGAAGAGCAGATGAGGAAAGGAGGGAGGGAGGGAGAGAGAAATGCTTCCGTTGGCACCTTAACGTAAGCTGGAAAGTGAAATTAGGTAACTATTCTTTTTATTTCATTAATTCGGTATACGTGGTTGGTTGGTTTTGAATCCCTTTTCCTAAATACAACACGAAATGTAGTTGCGGCTTTGATTTTTGTCATTTATCACATATATTGTTTTGATACATTAACAATTTTACACATTACTCATTATAAACGTGTTGTATATATGTATAAAAAATCAGCGCACGTTTATTTGTTCAATATGAGTCGTTTGGGATCAGGACGCCATGAAGGCAGGATGGAGCTGGCTGACCTCTTCTTGGGCGCCTCGGTGACGCAGGAAGGTGGCAGCAATGTGCGTACTCGTGTGTGTGGAGGGGAGGGAGCTGGGCGGGGAAGGGCACTCGGATGCGTGTGTGTTTTTTGAGTGCATGCACATGCTTGTGTACGTGCATACAGCCCAATAATGTGGGACCGCATTTCGCGCGCCCCTTCCTTTGGCACCGACGGCATCCGCGGTGTTGACACAAGTGCCTCCGCGGCCTGACCTACTGCACCCCGGAGTGGGCGGCGACGGGGGAGAAATAAGAAAGGGCAGCGAAGGAGAAAAGTATGGGAGAAAGCCAAAGGGCAAAGAGGCCAGGCGAGGGGAGGAGAGGGAAGAGGGGCTAGGAGAGGAGAGAGAAGAGAAGCAGTGGGAGAGGGAAGAGAAGCGAGGGGAGGAGAGGGAAGAGGGGCAAGGGTAGGAGACATATGGGAGTGCGTAGGGAGACGAGGAGACAGGGAGAAGAGATGAGGGAAGACGGTGATAAGGGGACAAGGGAGAACAAGGATACACGTACGCGGGGAACGAGCGGGAAATATTGAGGGTGAGGACAAGGAGACATGAGGGGACGTAAAGGGAAGGGAGGGCGAGGGGAACAAGGAGAAGGGGAGGGATACAGGATACTGAGATAGGGGCAAGGAGACGAGGGGAACGAGGAGAGACAAGGGGGTGCGAGGGACGAAGGCGGGGCAGAGGGGGCGAGAGGACGCGGGGAAGGGGCGCGGGGTAAAGGGGACGAAGAGACCCGAGGGGAGGGGTAAAGGGGCGCGGGGTAAAGGGGACGAAGAGACCCGAGGGGAGGGGCAAAGGGGGGGGGGAGGCGGGCTGAATGTTGAAATGCTCAAGATATGAGGGACACGGCGTATCCTCGTGAGATCCTCGGACAGATTAGTTCGAGTTGTGGCTTGTACTTTTTTAATCAGAGCGATGTAGAGATTCGCTCTCTTTTGTGGCTGGAAGTTTTTGTATTTTTCATTTGGATTTTAAATTACTGCCTTTTGAATTTAGATTGTCACATTAAATTTATTAAAAGTGTTTGATAATCATCTAGGTTTTCCTTTTGTTCAGTTCATAGCTTTTGAGTAACTCTTGCTTGCCGGTTCGTACTTATAAAACTTTGAGAGTATTTTATGAAATTCTAATTTGAATCTTGACTTTATTATCATCATTGCCATTTTCTTTTCATTATCGATGATATTACCGTCAGGTTGTTGTATACGATTTAATTCTTGCCGTGATTAACGATGTTGTTGTGAGTGACCGTATTCATAACTTGCACAGAGCTAATTACATCTCATCTTCTATTCTCCTCCCATTCTCATGGTCCCATTTTCCCCGTTTCCTTTCTTTCCTGTTTTCTACCTTCTTTTTCCTTCGCTTCTCTTCCAGTTTATTTTATCCCTTTTCCTTTCTCTGCCCCACTCTTCCTCACATTCCCTAGCTCCCTTTCCTTCCAGTTTAATACTCTCTCTTTTTTCTTCTCTTATCTTCCCCCTTGTGCGTGCCCCCCCTCCCCCCCTCTTTCCTTCCCCTGCCCCCCAATCCTCCCCCTGCGCAGCCCCCTCCGCCCCTCTTTCCTTCCCCTGCCCCCAATCCTCCCCGCGCAGCCCCCTCTCCGCCCCTCTTTCCTTCCCCTGCCCCCCTCCGCCCCTCTTTCCTTCCCCTGCCCCCAATCCTCCCCGCGCAGCCCCCTCCGCCCCCTTTCCTTCCCCTGCCCCCAATCCTCCCCGCGCAGCCCCCTCCGCCCCTCTTTCCTTCCCCTGCCCTCCTCCGCCCCTCTTTCCTTCCCCTGCCCCCAATCCTCCCCGCGCAGCCCCTCTCCGCCCCTCTTTCCTTCCCCTGCCCCCAATCCTTCCCGCGCATCCCCTTCCGCCCCCTTTTCCTTCCCCTGCCCCCAATCCTCCCCGCGCAGCCCCCTCCGCCTCATCACTCACGCGGCCTCACCCCAACGACTCCCATTGCCGGGAACATCATCAGCCTGTGAGTAAAGCCAGAGGAATCTGTTACAGAAATGCGCCCATGTAGGACTCCAGGTCGCCTGCCTCCCGGCCTCCCCGTTTCTTGCCGAATTTGTAGGCTTTGTGAGTTTATGGTTTGTGTGCGTGTGTGTGTGTGTGTGTGTGTGTGTGTGTGTGTGTGTGTGTGTGTGTGTGTGTGTGTGTGTGTGTGTGTGTGTGTGTGTGTGTGTGTGTGTGTGTGTGTGTGTGTGTGTGTGTGTGGGTGCAGGGCTAGGGTGAGTCCACGGGGGCGGGGCGGGGTGCAGGGCTAGGGTGAGTCCACGGGGGCGGGGCGGGGTGCAGGGCTAGGGTGAGTCCACGGGGGCGGGGCGGGGTGCAGGGCTAGGGTGAGTCCACGGGGGCGGGGCGGGGTGCAGGGCTAGGGTGAGTCCACGGGGGCGGGGCGGGGTGCAGGGCTAGGGTGAGTCCACGGGGGCGGGGCGGGGTGCAGGGCTAGGGTGAGTCCACGGGGGCGGGGCGGGGTGCAGGGCTAGGGTGAGTCCACGGGGGCGGGGCGGGGTGCAGGGCTAGGGTGAGTCCACGGGGGCGGGGCGGGGTGCAGGGCTAGGGTGAGTCCACGGGGGCGGGGCGGGGTGCAGGGCTAGGGTGAGTCCACGGGGGCGGGGCGGGGTGCAGGGCTAGGGTGAGTCCACGGGGGCGGGGCGGGGTGCAGGGGTAGGGTGAGTCCAGGGGGGCGGGGCGGGGTGGAGGGCTAGGGTGAGTCCACGGGGGCGGGGCGGGGTGCAGGGCTAGGGTGAGTCCACGGGGGCGGGGCGGGGTGCAGGGCTAGGGTGAGTCCACGGGGGCGGGGCGGGGTGCAGGGCGAGGGTGAGTCCACGGGGGCGGGGCGGGGTGCAGGGCTAGGGTGAGTCCACGGGGGCGGGGCGGGGTGCAGGGCTAGGGTGAGTCCACGGGGGCGGGGCGGGGTGCAGGGCGAGGGTGAGTCCACGGGGGCGGGGCGGGGTGCAGAGCGAGGGTGAGTCCACGGGGGCGGGGCGGGGTGCAGGGCTAGGGTGAGTCCACGGGGGCGGGGCGGGGTGCAGGGCTAGGGTGAGTCCACGGGGGCGGGGCGGGGTGCAGGGCTAGGGTGAGTCCACGGGGGCGGGGCGGGGTGCAGGGCTAGGGTGAGTCCACGGGGGCGGGGCGGGGTGCAGGGCTAGGGTGAGTCCACGGGGGCGGGGCGGGGTGCAGGGCTAGGGTGAGTCCACGGGGGCGGGGCGGGGTGCAGGGCTAGGGTGAGTCCACGGGGGCGGGGCGGGGTGCAGGGCTAGGGTGAGTCCACGGGGGCGGGGCGGGGTGCAGGGCTAGGGTGAGTCCACGGGGGCGGGGCGGGGTGCAGGGCTAGGGTGAGTCCACGGGGGCGGGGCGGGGTGCAGGGCTAGGGTGAGTCCACGGGGGCGGGGCGGGGTGCAGGGCTAGGGTGAGTCCACGGGGGCGGGGCGGGGTGCAGGGCTAGGGTGAGTCCACGGGGGCGGGGCGGGGTGCAGGGCTAGGGTGAGTCCAAGGGGGCGGGGCGGGGTGCAGGGCTAGGGTGAGTCCACGGGGGCGGGGCGGGGTGCAGGGCTAGGGTGAGTCCACGGGGGCGGGGCGGGGTGCAGGGCTAGGATGAGTCCAAGGGGGCGGGGCGGGGTGCAGGGCTAGGTTGAGTCCACGGGGGCGGGGCGGGGTGCAGGGCTAGGGTGAGTCCAGGGGGGCGGGGCGGGGTGCAGGGCTAGGGTGAGTCCAGGGGGGCGGGGCGGGGTGCAGGGCTAGGGTGAGTCCACGGGGGCGGGGCGGGGTGCAGGGCTAGGGTGAGTCCACGGGGGCGGGGCGGGGTGCAGGGCTAGGGTAAGTCCACGGGGGCGGGGCGGTGTGCAGGGCTAGGGTGAGTCCACGGGGGCGGGGCGGGGTGCAGGGCGAGGGTGAGTCCACGGGGGCGGGGCGGGGTGCAGGGCTAGGGTGAGTCCACGGGGGCGGGGCGGGTTGCAGGGCGAGGGTGAGTTCACGGGGGCGGGGCGGGGTGCAGGGCTAGGGTGAGTCCACGGGGGCGGGGCGGGGTGCAGGGGGAGGGTGAGTCCACGGGGGCGGGGCGGGGTGCAGAGGGAGGGTGAGTCCAGGGGGGCGGGGCGGGGTGCAGAGCGAGGGTGAGCCCAGGGGGGCGGGGCGGGGTGCAGAGCGAGGGTGAGTCCACGGGGGCGGGGCGGGGTGCAGGGCTAGGGTGAGTCCACGGGGGCGGGGCGGGGTGCAGGGCTAGGGTGAGTCCACGGGGGCGGGGCGGGGTGCAGGGCTAGGGTGAGTCCACGGGGGCGGGGCGGGGTGCAGGGCTAGGGTGAGTCCACGGGGGCGGGGCGGGGTGCAGGGCTAGGGTGAGTCCACGGGGGCGGGGCGGGGTGCAGGGCTAGGGTGAGTCCAAGGGGGCGGGGCGGGGTGCAGGGCTAGGGTGAGTCCACGGGGGCGGGGCGGGGTGCAGGGCTAGGGTGAGTCCACGGGGGCGGGGCGGGGTGCAGGGCTAGGGTGAGTCCACGGGGGCGGGGCGGGGTGCAGGGCTAGGGTGAGTCCACGGGGGCGGGGCGGGGTGCAGGGCTAGGGTGAGTCCAAGGGGGCGGGGCGGGGTGCAGGGCTAGGGTGAGTCCAAGGGGGCGGGGCGGGGTGCAGGGCTAGGGTGAGTCCACAGGGGCGGGGCGGGGTGCAGGGCTAGGTTGAGTCCACGGGGGCGGGGCGGGGTGCAGGGCTAGGGTGAGTCCACGGGGGCGGGGCGGGGTGTAGGGCTAGGGTGAGTCCAAGGGGGCGGGGCGGGGTGCAGGGCTAGGGTGAGTCCACGGGGGCGGGGCGGGGTGCAGGGCTAGGGTGAGTCCAGGGGGGCGGGGCGGGGTGCAGGGCTAGGGTGAGTCCACGGGGGCGGGGCGGGGTGCAGGGCTAGGGTGAGTTCACGGGGGCGGGGCGGGGTGCAGGGCTAGGGTGAGTCCACGGGGGCGGGGCGGGGTGCAGGGCTAGGGTGAGTCCACGGGGGCGGGGCGGGGTGCAGGGCTAGGGTGAGTCCACGGGGGCGGGGCGGGGTGCAGGGCTAGGGTGAGTCCACGGGGGCGGGGCGGGGTGCAGGGCTAGGGTGAGTCCACGGGGGCGGGGCGGGGTGCAGGGCTAGGGTGAGTCCACGGGGGCGGGGCGGGGTGCAGGGCTAGGGTGAGTCCACGGGGGCGGGGCGGGGTGCAGGGCTATGGTGAGTCCACGGGGGCGGGGCGGGGTGCAGGGCTAGGGTGAGTCCAGGGGGGCGGGGCGGGGTGCAGGGCTAGGGTGAGTCCAGGGGGGCGGGGCGGGGTGCAGGGCTAGGGTGAGTCCACGGGGGCGGGGCGGGGTGCAGGGCTAGGGTGAGTCCACGGGGGCGGGGCGGGGTGCAGGGCTAGGGTAAGTCCACGGGGGCGGGGCGGTGTGCAGGGCTAGGGTGAGTCCACGGGGGCGGGGCGGGGTGCAGGGCGAGGGTGAGTCCACGGGGGCGGGGCGGGGTGCAGGGCTAGGGTGAGTCCACGGGGGCGGGGCGGGTTGCAGGGCGAGGGTGAGTTCACGGGGGCGGGGCGGGGTGCGGGGCGAGGGTGAGTCCACGGGGGCGGGGCGGGGTGCAGAGCGAGGGTGAGTCCAGGGGGGCGGGGCGGGGTGCAGAGCGAGGGTGAGTCCAGGGGGGCGGGGCGGGGTGCAGGGCTAGGGTGAGTCCAGGGGGGCGGGGCGGGGTGCAGGGCTAGGGTGAGTCCACGGGGGCGGGGCGGGGTGCAGGGCTAGGGTGAGTCCACGGGGGCGGGGCGGGGTGCAGGGCTAGGGTGAGTCCACGGGGGCGGGGCGGGGTGCAGGGCTAGGGTGAGTCCACGGGGGCGGGGCGGGGTGCAGGGCTAGGGTGAGTCCACGGGGGCGGGGCGGGGTGCAGGGCTAGGGGGAGTCCACGGGGGCGGGGGGGGGTGGAGGGCTAGGGTGAGTCCAAGGGGGCGGGGCGGGGTGCAGGGCTAGGGTGAGTCCACGGGGGCGGGGCGGGGTGCAGGGCTAGGGTGAGTCCACGGGGGCGGGGCGGGGTGCAGGGCTAGGGTGAGTCCACGGGGGCGGGGCGGGGTGCAGGGCTGGGGTGAGCCCGGGGGGGCGGGGCGGGGTGCAGGGCGAGGGTGAGTCCAAGGGGGCGGGGCGGGGTGCAGGGCTAGGGTGAGTCCAAGGGGGCGGGGCGGGGTGCAGGGCTAGGGTGAGTCCACAGGGGCGGGGCGGGGTGCAGGGCTAGGTTGAGTCCACGGGGGCGGGGCGGGGTGCAGGGCTAGGGTGAGTCCACGGGGGCGGGGCGGGGTGTAGGGCTAGGGTGAGTCCAAGGGGGCGGGGCGGGGTGCAGGGCTAGGGTGAGTCCACGGGGGCGGGGCGGGGTGCAGGGCTAGGGTGAGTCCAGGGGGGCGGGGCGGGGTGCAGGGCTAGGGTGAGTCCACGGGGGCGGGGCGGGGTGCAGGGCTAGGGTGAGTCCACGGGGGCGGGGCGGGGTGCAGGGCTAGGGTGAGTCCACGGGGGCGGGGCGGGGTGCAGGGCTAGGGTGAGTCCACGGGGGCGGGGCGGGGTGCAGGGCTAGGGTGAGTCCACGGGGGCGGGGCGGGGTGCAGGGCTAGGGTGAGTCCACGGGGGCGGGGCGGGGTGCAGGGCTAGGGTGAGTCCACGGGGGCGGGGCGGGGTGCAGGGCTAGGGTGAGTCCACGGGGGCGGGGCGGGGTGCAGGGCTAGGGTGAGTCCACGGGGGCGGGGCGGGGTGCAGGGCTAGGGTGAGTCCACGGGGGCGGGGCGGGGTGCAGGGCTAGGGTGAGTCCACGGGGGCGGGGCGGGGTGCAGGGCTAGGGTGAGTCCACGGGGGCGGGGCGGGGTGCAGGGCTAGGGTGAGTCCACGGGGGCGGGGCGGGGTGCAGGGCTAGGGTGAGTCCACGGGGGCGGGGCGGGGTGCAGGGCTAGGGTGAGTCCACGGGGGCGGGGCGGGGTGCAGGGCTAGGGTGAGTCCACGGGGGCGGGGCGGGGTGCAGGGCTAGGGTGAGTCCACGGGGGCGGGGCGGGGTGCAGGGCTAGGGTGAGTCCAAGGGGGCGGGGCGGGGTGCAGGGCTAGGGTGAGTCCACGGGGGCGGGGCGGGGTGCAGGGCTAGGGTGAGTCCAAGGGGGCGGGGCGGGGTGCAGGGCTAGGGTGAGTCCAAGGGGGCGGGGCGGGGTGCAGGGCGAGGGTGAGTCCACGGGGGCGGGGCGGGGTGCAGGGCTAGGGTGAGTCCACGGGGGCGGGGCGGGGTGCAGGGCTAGGGTGAGTCCACGGGGGCGGGGCGGGGTGCAGGGCTAGGGTGAGTCCACGGGGGCGGGGCGGGGTGCAGGGCTAGGGTGAGTCCACGGGGGCGGGGCGGGGTGCAGGGCTAGGGTGAGTCCACGGGGGCGGGGCGGGGTGCAGGGCTAGGGTGAGTCCACGGGGGCGGGGCGGGGTGCAGGGCTAGGGTGAGTCCACGGGGGCGGGGCGGGGTGCAGGGCTAGGGTGAGTCCACGGGGGCGGGGCGGGGTGCAGGGCTAGGGTGAGTCCACGGGGGCGGGGCGGGGTGCAGGGCTAGGGTGAGTCCACGGGGGCGGGGCGGGGTGCAGGGCTAGGGTGAGTCCACGGGGGCGGGGCGGGGTGCAGGGCTAGGGTGAGTCCACGGGGGCGGGGCGGGGTGCAGGGCTAGGGGGAGTCCACGGGGGCGGGGCGGGGTGCAGGGGTAGGGTGAGGCCACTGGGGGGGGGCGGGGTGCAGGGCTAGGGGGAGTCCACGGGGGGGGGGCGGGGTGCAGGGCTAGGGTGAGGCCACGGGGGCGGGGCGGGGTGCAGGGCTAGGGTGAGTCCAGGGGGGCGGGGCGGGGTGCAGGGCTAGGGTGAGTCCAGGGGGGCGGGGCGGGGTGCAGGGCGAGGGTGAGTCCACGGGGGCGGGGCGGGGTGCAGAGCGAGGGTGAGTCCAGGGGGGCGGGGCGGGGTGCAGGGCGAGGGTGAGTCCAGGGGGGCGGGGCGGGGTGCAGAGCGAGGGTGAGTCCAGGGGGGCGGGGCGGGGTGCAGGGCTAGGGTGAGTCCACGGGGGCGGGGCGGGGTGCAGGGCTAGGGTGAGTCCACGGGGGCGGGGCGGGGTGCAGGGCTAGGGTGAGTCCACGGGGGCGGGGCGGGGTGCAGGGCTAGGGTGAGTCCACGGGGGCGGGGCGGGGTGCAGGGCTAGGGTGAGTCCACGGGGGCGGGGCGGGGTGCAGGGCTAGGGTGAGTCCACGGGGGCGGGGCGGGGTGCAGGGCTAGGGTGAGTCCACGGGGGCGGGGCGGGGTGCAGGGCTAGGGTGAGTCCACGGGGGCGGGGCGGGGTGCAGGGCTAGGGTGAGTCCACGGGGGCGGGGCGGGGTGCAGGGCGAGGGTGAGTCCACGGGGGCGGGGCGGGGTGCAGGGCTAGGGTGAGTCCACGGGGGCGGGGCGGGGTGCAGGGCTAGGGTGAGTCCAGGGGGGCGGGGCGGGGTGCAGGGCTAGGGTGAGTCCAAGGGGGCGGGGCGGGGTGCAGGGCTAGGGTGAGTCCACGGGGGCGGGGCGGGGTGCAGGGCGAGGGTGAGTCCAAGGGGGCGGGGCGGGGTGCAGGGCTAGGGTGAGTCCACGGGGGCGGGGCGGGGTGCAGGGCTAGGGTGAGTCCACGGGGTTGGGGCGGGGTGCAGGGCTAGGGTGAGTCCACGGGGGCGGGGCGGGGTGCAGGGCTAGGGTGAGTCCACGGGGGCGGGGCGGGGGGCAGGGCGAGGGTGAGCGCAGGGGGGGGGGGGGGGGTGGGGGGCGAGGGTGAGCCCGCGGGGGCGGGGCGGGGTGCAGGGCGAGGGTGAGTCCAAGGGGGCGGGGCGGGGTGCAGGGCAGTGGGCATTCCGATGAATGTAATTCCCAAAGGAAGGATGTAATGATAGTATGATAGTGAAGTAGGAATGGAGGAATTGATAATTCGAGAAAAAATAATGAAAAAATCGGTTTATAGAACAAACCCGAACGAGACGGTGATGGAGAGAGAGACAGAGAAGTGCTCGAAGGAGGACAGCCGAGCCTACATTCTCACGCAGAAAGACGAGACGAAAAAAGTAAAAGTAATGTAGACTTCTAAACTTTTTATGGAGGGCCCGGGAGCGCGGCGCATGAGGATAATCTTTCCTATTTTATGACAATGACAGGACAGTAGACTGTTAGTTCTCATTTTTGGGAGCCTTTGCTGTGAGGAAGCGGCGAAGGAGTTAGGGGGAGCCGCAGACTGAGTGGCTCCCTCGGAGACGGCGTGAGGGAGAAGGGAAGGGGCGAGGAGAATAGGGGAGAAGGAAAGAGGGAAAATGAGAATAAGGGAGAAGGAAAGGGGAAAATGAGAATAAGGGAGAAGGAAAGAGGGAAAATGCGAATAAGGGAGAAGGAAAGAGGGAAAATGAGAATAAGGAAGAAGGAGAGGGGAAAATGAGAATAAGGGAGAAGGAAAGGAGAAGATGAGAATAAGGAAGAAGGGGAGGGGAAATGAGAATAAGGGATAAGGAAGGTGGACAGCCAGACACACAGGGAGGCGAGAAGACGAGGGAAGAGAAACTCTCCATCGTTTTACTGAAGAATATGTAAGATGGAAACCGAGTTGAGAGCTTGGCTTCTGTGGCAATTGTACCCTGAGGATAATTGAAATCGCAAGCATACTGAGTTTCGTGTTCACTTGATATCTAAGTGACTTTCGCTCTCTTCAGCGTTTATGCGTCCGGGAAAAGGACAGATTTTAAATTTTGTTTCCAACTTCTTCTCTTTCTGCCTTTGCTAATGTATCATATGCATGGAAAGAGGATCCCCGAAGGGAAAGTCAACCTTCTGATTTTATTGCTATGTTTTGCAGCGCTTTAGGTTGCCTCATGTTTTAAAAGTCATTCTAACGCTTTTTGTTCATGTTTCGTCCGTAGAGAGGCCATAGGCTGGTTGACGTGGGCCATCATGTTTAATCTGTAGTACAAAGATCGCGGTGGTTAAAAAAAGAGATTGTTGGGTTGTCTTTAGTGTTATTATAAAGGGTTTTCATCATCTCGATAGTATACTTATTGTTGTCGTTGTTTATATTATTGTTGTTTTGTTATTGATGTTATCTTTGCCTTCGATGTTTTTTTTGTTATTATTGTTGTTAATATTTTGTTGCATTTATCAATAAGTATTTTTATCATCATTACTCACTGTCATTTTCTTTCTTTTCAGGTAAGTTCCTAGATCTGAACAAAAGACTAATGAACGAAAGAGAGCAAGGTTTGTGCAGAGACGGTCTCATGCCCTGCGCGCTCGTCCCCTACGCAGAGGAGGGCGTCATCGGTACGTATTTGTGCGGATGAGGGCTCCTCTCGCGGTCTCGTCGCGCTTAGTAAGGAAGTTTATAGATTGTTTTAGAAATAAAGCATGGAAGTATGTAAGCAGTTATTAGCTAGACATAAAAGAGAAAATAAAATGTATATATACAATTACTAATGGTCTTATCAGGCCTACAAATCAGTTATAAGAGAGAGATAGGAAATGGCCTTTGTTGGTTATCAGGCATAAGGAATCAGAGATCAAACTTAGGATCATTTATCAGACGTATATTTTTTTGCCAATGAGAGGCAGTTACTTTAAACCTAGACATGCATAACCGGCGTGTAAAAGTAGTCATAGAAACAGACATATAATGGCAGGCATATAAAAGGAGACATAAAAGCAGAAATACAAAAGCAGGCATATGAAAGCAGACGTACAAAAGCAGGCATATAAAAGCAGACATAAAAAAGCAGTCACATAAAAGGAATTTAGTGATCGCCGGCAACTACTGCAGTGACGTCAGCTCCGTGTTTTCGATACCCTTTCATGCGGTTCGTTAAAGCTGCAGTAGGACAAAAGGCAAAGAGGAGAGCGGAGCGTGTTCGGGCCGACGCTGACCCGATAAGGTCCGCGGCGCTGCGTGACCCGTCGTAATAAGTCCGGGTTGTCTCAAGGTGGTCTGTTATCGGGGTTGTGTAAAAGCTTTCGGCTACTGTTCTGTGTCGTCGGAGGCTCTGTAGGGGAGGGACGAGGAGGGGCATAACTGAAGTGGGGAGGGGGAAGAGGAATGAGGAAGGGGGAGGGAGCGTTGTGTAAGCGGCGAGCGGCCGGCCGGGCAGGAGACTCCTCTGGCTTTAGAATGAGCATACACTGATGGAGTCCAGTTGGCTTCAAGCCGCTTTTCTGAGTCATAGTCATGTTTTGTTTTGGGGATGGTTTGGGGGCTTTGACTTGGCTCGCTCTCCACTCCACTCGCTTGTCGAGGCACCTCTGTTCCCATCTTGTCATTTGTCGTTCTTACTTCCACCACACATGCATGTCAGATCCTTGTTTATATGTGATTGTTATTGACCGTATAGCTGGACCCTTTCTTGCCAATGAAAAGATGTTGAATATAATCACAAACGAGAGGTCGGGGCTCCCAGTGGAATACGAATGTCATCGGCCATTAACCTTGTTGCAGGGGAATGAATGGTCGATTGAGGCGACCGGGCGACTCCTTGCGCGGAATGACTAATGCCTTTGAAATGAAGAGGGGGAGGGGAGGGGTCCGCCAGTATTTTTGTTTTATTTATGGTTTATTATGGATGAGATATATTCCTATTTTGTCTAATTTTGATCTGTGGATTGATAGTTCCGTATCGACTGTAACACTTATTTCGTATGTTGATCTATATGTATTAATTGTGTATGTAATTAATATTGGCATTGATGCCAAAATTATACAGTATTTAGAAACGGAGTTGCGTGTGCTTTGTCTAGCGATCGGCGCAGCCTCATTGGAGCTGGTGAGGGTGAGACAGGCGGTCAAGTCGGCTTTGTCTGGCTGTGTTTACTGGATAATAAATCCTTCAGCGCACGCCCTCGCCAGCCTTTGTTTTCCTTTGAGAACTGCGTCAATAAAAGCTGTCAGGCAGAACACTGTTCCCGAAGCCCGCCCGCTCCGGGCGTGTTGACGTTGGAAACAAGGTCCGGGAGGACGACGGGCGAGGAGCGTCCGAGAGGACGTCCGCACGAATGCGCAGAGAGGTTGCGGGGAACACAGATCAGCGTGTGGAAGAAGGGCATCGGCGTCGCAGGAATGTCCCGAAAAAAATGCGACGGAATCGTGACGGAGCGGCGGAGCGGCCCTATGGGCGGAGTTCGCTCGGGTCTCCGGGTGGAAGACGGGGGGAGGGCGGGATCGGGTGACGGCCTCGAGAGGGTCTTCAGCGCTCTTGACCCGACGCCGCCGCCCACAACCTCAGAACGCCCCTTTTTATCCCCGGCAACACCCCTCTGCCCTCGCAATTCGTGCCGGCAGAACCCCCGTCGCTCCTCATGCACAGCCGAGGTTGGCGTGGCTCGTCGGCACCTCCTCCTGTCGGCAGATTCCGCTGTCGCTGCTGCAGCTCTCACTCCCGACGGTGTTCTTACTCCTCCTCCGTGTCCTCATCCTTCATCGGGCCATCAACACCGCCCGTCAATCTCGATCAAGAGTCGTCAATCATCAGCTGCCACGTTTAATAGTAATCAGCGCAGTCGTCATCCCTTTCATTTATGTGCGCCATCTATGCATCGGACATCAACTCTTTCATCAGAGCGGCCGTCATCCCGTTGTTAAAAGATGCCTTGTAAATAAGAACGATTGACAGCCGTTATTAAAGCTTGAGCCAGCGACTTGGCGAAAGGAATCGTCATTGGCCGTGGACCCACCTGCCGTCAGAGGGGCAGGCGCCGAAGTTTGCTTAGTCTTAATGCCAAATTAAGCAGGGGCTTCGCGAACGATGGAGCAAGATATCTTGTTTAACCAGGAATTTCTCTCGGAAATATAGAAATTCCAATTTAGGAGCATTGGGTGTATAAGCGGCGCCTTCCCCGGAGTCTGTGACAGTCTCCCCCGCTGCCGCCTGGCTAAGCCGAGCGGAAATGGGTTTAAGGGCTTGGGGCGGACGCCGATCAAAGGCAGGAAGGCAAGACATGATGAATCCGAAGAGTAGCCTTGTATATGGCGAGAGAAAAAAAGACGGGAGGAGGTCGGGAAGCAGGGAAGAAAGGAGGGAGTGAGTAAAGGATGGAGAAAGGAGAAAGGGAAAAAAAGAGAAGAGAACTGAAGGAAAAGGAAATGAACAAATTAAATAAGGTACGAAGGAAGGAAGGAGAAAGGGGAAGTGGAAAGAGGTAAGAAAAGGTAGGAGCATATTGAATAATCCTCAAAAGGCTATAGAGGTAAAGGGTTGCATGAAAACCCGGGCGGTGCGTAGCTGCCTGACAGGTTGGTCCATTTGGAGGTAAACGGGAAATGCGCAAACAGGCGTAAACAAAGCGCATCCAAATATTGAAGAAAAAATCAATATGCTCTTTACAGTGAGATTTTCTATCGCGAGATCGTAGAACTATTTCTTACGAAATTTACGATTCAATTGTGGATGCGAAAAGGGATCCAGTGTACCTTTGTAATACGAGGGAACGAGAGACGTTTATAAAAGCGTGTCATTATGTTCATCCTCTTTTAGATGAATTATTATTTGGTTGTATATTTGTTTATTCTATCTATTTATTTGTTTATTATTTATTTGTTTGTTCTTCCGTGATAAGTGTAAAAGTAGTGTGTTCTTCAGTTTGGTACCTCGGAGTTCCTGTCTCGCACCGCAGACCTCACCCGCGGACGCAGGAGCGGTCGGGTCCTGAGCTCGAGTCAGTTTGGGCCCAAAGCCTCCCCGCCGTCCGCCCCCCTGGCCGTCTCTCGCCGATCCCTCGCGGCCATCTCCAGGCCCTTCCCCTCCTGCGCCTCGAGCCGCCCTCGCGTAAACCGAGAAGTGCCCCGTCCGCTGCCATCACGCCGGCGCCTGAGCTCGATTTGCCTTCTTAACCTTGTGGTCGTGGGAAGTACCGCGGGTTTAATTGCCGTCTGCAGCTCCTGCCTTTCGTGGGGATTTTGGGAGCGCTTCGAAGGGTTGGCGGGTGTCGGGTTATTGTACTGGACGGTAAGCGGTTTGCGGGTTTTTCTTTCCTTTTTCCAATCACTTTGAAGCGACACCAAGAGAATGATAGCATTGACAATAGTGTTGTAGCAGTAATTCAGAAATGTTACAATATTATATGATAGTGATGTATTACACATTGTTATGACACGTAACAATACGAATAGGAATTTCCATCTATCCATTGCGCGTCACCACGTCCTTCATCACTCTCATCTTGCAAGCAGCGAAGCGTGTGTGATAATCGGTCGTTGCTTGCAGTTAAGGCCTTTGGGGCCCCTTTTGGCCAAGTATCCCTAAAGAGGGTTTGAAAAATAAGTGACGGAGTAAGATTTCATTGGTACGAGTATTTGAAAGTTCATCTCGCGTGTGCGCGTTTTGTGTATGCATACGTATGTATCCATGTGTATGTCTTAGAGTGCGTGTGCGTGTGTATTTACTTGTGTGTGTTTCTCTCAGTGTGGCTGTGTCTCCATGTGTTTTGGAGCTTGATTTTGAGCTAGCTATGGAATCTGAGATATTCCTTGTTATCACTGCTTACTTTTTTTCTATTTCCCACAACAGATTTTACGCGCGTGTCAGACTGTCGCCGCGACGCAGCAAACACTCGAAATTTCCGAGTCAATGAAAAATCAGAAAAAATCCATTTAGATCGGAATGTGTTTCAAATCACCCGAGGGACAACTTTTGGCCGACTCTAAACAAAGCAAAATAAGAGAAAATAAAAGCAGGCAGGTACACAAAGATATTCGTTTTTAAGTCGCAGGAGGAAATGCATAGCAGGAAAAAGAATGAAACCCACAGGCCGCTATACGTACGGTTCTGCGCGAGAGCTTGAATATCGCGCGGGGAATGACAGAGCAAGTCCAGGAAATGGCATGTGAACCGTGGAGCCTCCTTGTGGCTGGGGAGATTGCTCCGGCTCTCAGAATGTGAGCCTCGGGATCGCGAGGTGCTTTCATATCACACTTATTTGACACGGAATGAGGGATGCATTATATCTTCAATGTCGCCTGCCTTTGGGAGGATTCCTGGTGCTATAAACTGCTTGTATGATTTGATTTTCAACTGAGATTACGAGTCTGCCGAAGGTCGCAAAGACAGACAGATATTCTTTTTCAAATGATGATTAAGGATTTTCGCAGAATGATTGTTATTCATTATCACGTACCGGGTTAAGAGTAAGCCTACGTGTTTTGCGTATGTGCGTGTGCACCAGTTGTTTATGCTAATATTAACGTGTTTGTGCTTGTGTAGATATCTTTTCGTGCTTTCTTGTTTCCTAATGATACAAGAAAAATGGTGTGACTCATCTTCGGCGATCATAAGTGCAGCAGGAGACTGTAAGCACTCTTCTGGCAGGACACGTTCGATATGCTGAACGAGCAAGTTGTAATGTCCCTTTGGACATTTGTTATTGCGAACAGACTATGCAGAGTGGGCAGCGGCAACAGCAGCAGTAATGTGAATAAAAACAACAGACTGTCTGCTGAAAGTCGAGTCCCGAAACCTCCTGAAATGTGGAAACCCGAAACCTGAAACCAGCCGATCACTCGGAATCCAACACATGCTGTCGGGTTGAAACACGTGTGCAAGAGCGGGGCAAATTCTCCGGATCGGATGTCGGAGCCCGACAAAAGGCCGAAGGAAATGCTTTACCTGAGGAGTTTGCTGATAAGGCAAGCAAGCACTGCTTATATAGTCAACGTGTTCGCTCACTTTTTACATGACTTATTTAGTTGTTTTATTGCTATTATTATTGTTATAGTTAAGGTTATTACTGCTGCTGTTGTTATTTTGTTGTTCATTTATAGATGGCCTTATTGTTTCAACCTTTAGTTCATCATTTTCCCTATTTGTCCGAAGGGACACATGGACAGCCCACTGCCCGGTCCTTGCATAGCTGCCGTGACAGCGCGCAACACAAAAATCAACAATAAAGAGTGACCAAAAGAGGAAAAGGAAACGGCGCAGAATTCCCGGTTGCATTCGGCCTCGCGTTCGGAGCCGTTCTCGTTGGGGCGAAAGACATATTGGGGAAGGGGGTATACGTGTGTACGCCTGTGTTTGTGTACGTGTTTCTCTGTGTGTATTTAAAGGTGGTCAGAATTCCAGGTTTGTTTACCTTCTTTGGGCGGCACTTCACCCGGCGCTGTGTGTTTTAAGCAAGGACTACAGAGTGTTAGGGAAGTTTATGTACAAACGTTGGTGTTTGTCGAGGGTTTTGGGTTTCCGATTGGCGGAGCTGCCAGGCACGCGGCGGGGCGGCAGGCGTCGGTGGGGGAGTCATTCTGGAGATTCGGTTTTTCGTTTTTTTTGAAGATTGTTGAGTATAATAGGGTAGTTTTCCCCTTATGGATGTTTTGGGTTGTAATACTCTTTCATGGTCTGAGAATAAGCATGGTTTTATTTGTCTCTTTTTCATACATAAACATTTTATAACCTATGTTCAGATGTGTCACCAGTGTGTCATTGTAATTTTTTCAGTATCCTGTCACTGTTGTTCATGCTTATTTTTTTCTTTCCCCGTCCGTCGTCTTGTCTTGCCCCTTTCTATTCAGTTATGATTTCCATTATTCCTCTTGTTTCTCCCCCTCCCTCTCCTTCTCTTTTCCTTCCCCTTCTCTCGTCTTCTTCTTCCTCCTCCACCTCCTCCTCCTCCTCCTCCCCCTCCTCCTCCTCCTCCTCCTCCTCCTCCTCCTCCTCCTCCTCCTCCCCCCCCCCATTGCGAAAGCGTGTGACGCATGCGCGGCGCAGCGTGCGCGACGTGTGCGTTGGGCAGGCGAGTTCCCGCGGTGAGGTCAGTGCCACGTTCAGGAAGGAGGCACATGAGGCACTGGCACTCACTGGGCAGCCCTCGGTGGTTCATGTCATGCATCATGCCGTTTATCGGGCCTGAGGGCGCCTTGCCGCTACGACTCAGCACACACACACACATGCACACACGCACATCACACATACACAAAATAGTACATCTTTCTTATCTTCTATTTTTCTTACTATTTTCCTTTTTTTTGTCTGTGCCTCCTCTATCCTTCCCGTGTTTGTTTTCATCTCTTATTTCAGCCTGTGATCGTTTGGGTATATCTTTCCTTTAATGCCCTCATTTATTTTTTGTTCATTTAATTGTATTTTACAAATCATCTTTCTTCTTTTTCTCTTCTTCCTTTTTGTTTTCTTTATCTATTTCTCTTCCGACTTTTTTCCCCCTATTCCTGCCTTTTCTTCTTTTTTTCTCCGTCTACTTCTTGTCCTTTCTTCTTCTTCTTCTGTTTTCATCTACTTGCCTTTTCTTTTCCTATCTAAGTACTCCTACTTTCCTTCTTGTTTTGCTTGTAGCCGAGGATTGTTTATGGAAGTAAGAATGAAGCTGAACTTGGCTGGCAGTCCTGTCTGAGTTTGCCTGCAGAGCCTCGGCATTCACCAGCGCCGTGCGTAAACAAGACAGAAATACTGTGCGTAGATGAATGAAGTCGTTGTTATATATATATATATATATATATATATATATATATATATATATATATATATATATATATATATATATATATATATATATTTTTTTTTTTTTTTTTTTTTTTTATGTATATATATTTATTTATATTAATGTTTATAAATGAAAAAGAGGAGGAGGAGAAGGAGGAAGAGTATGCAAGTTCTCGAGAGCCATGAGCCATGCAAGACCTGTCGCAGGGGCGCAAAAACGCGTGTACCGGCGGAGATTCCCTCCGCTTTGCTTTCCCTCTCCATCTCCATGTCCATATCCCTCTCCATCTCCCTTACTCTCTTTCACTTTTCTTCACCCGTTCCCCCCACTTCCTCCTTCCTCCCGCCCCCTTCCCCCTTCTTCCCGCCCCCGCCCCTCCCCCTCTCCCTCTCGTGCTCGGCCAGGCTTTCACCGGAGATATGATGGGCTCGATAGCCACGGAGGCCTCACCCCCCCCCCCCAAACACACAGACTCCCACTTGTAATATACACAGTTTTACCTTTATATGATTAGGCTGTATAATTACACAAGTCAAAAACATGCAAAACCTTATTTAGAAAATGTAACAAAAATAGATTAGGAAAGCCCATTAACAAGTGCAGAAGAAATCCTTTAAATCCCGAGGTCAAATGAGCTCTTCTCATATATATATATATATATATATATATATATATATATATATATATATATATATATATATATATATATGTTGAAACATGGCCGTTTCAACATTGGTTTCGGAGCGCCAGACGTTCTCACTTTTCTTCGCTGTCATATGAGCATATTTAGAGGAACTTCATTGTGTGTTTGTTTCCTTTGTTTCCTATTTAGGGAATTTATGATCAAACATTTTTATGTATTTTTCCCGTGGGTCCCAATTTACCCTGAAATGTCGGATGTCCGGTTAATAAAAGCTGGTTATGATATTCGTCATAAAAGCCGCAGAAACAATCTAATATTTCAAGCCTTGTTCTTTCAGCTGGAAACCGGAGATAAATGCCAGGCAGCAATGTTTATGACTCAAAGAACAGTATCCGGCTCTGCGTTGAGCTTTTATTTCTCTTTTTCTTCTCTTATACCTGATAGATATGTATTTTTTATGTATACAGATTATCGAATGTATATATATATATATATATATATATATATATATATATATATATATAGATAGATAGATAGATAGATAGATAGATAGATAGATAGATAGATAGATAGATAGATATGCATATATTTACACGAACGCGCGCATATGGATACGCTAACACAGTATGTTGGTAGATAAATAGATAGATAGATAGACAGTTGATTAGTTACACCATGGCCGTCCATCTGGAAAGGACAGCTTTGCATATTTCTTGTCTCGAAGTTCCTCGGAGCTGGATAAGCGACGGAGGAATTCTTCCGCGTTCGAAGGAGCTGCCTTACCTCGACCACAGTTCTCACTCGGAAATAGAACCTCAAAGGGCCCTGGCTCCTCAGCGGGGTGAACTACCCGTAATATGATGATGGTGATCTGTCTATATCTATCTGTCTATCCGTCTGCGTGTGTTGATCTGTGTGTCAGATTGTCTGCCTATTGTATTACATTATATTCTATAATGTGTGAGAAGGAAAGAAGTAACGAGGTGCCAAGTAAAGGAATTGGTTGTTGTTTTTAGGTACATTCTACTAAGGATATGCTGTGTATAGTACAAGTCATTTTCAGTACTCTTTTGTTATATTTATCTGAAATATATTGCACGAAGTATTAACAGCAGCAAACCAAAAATGGGGACAATTCCGGAAGTGAAGCGAGTGCTGTGAACAAAGAAGCAGAGAAAGGGGAAGGCTTGGAAGGAAGCCGGATAATACAGGATAGCGTAGAAGAAAGGAAAAAAAAAAGAGGGAGACTGGGAACAGTCAAGGGAAATGCTTAGATCGGATTGGAAGATGGTCAAAGGAATGGGGAAGAGAAGATGAAAGGATTAACTAAAGAAAGCAGGAAAAAAGCTTTCGATGTATGCCTATACAGCGGTCGTGTAAAAATGACACTCCATGTGGCTTTAATTGTCATTGTCAACGAAACGTGGCTCTTGAGAGATGGTTTTAACTTTGAGCGACTGGAAACGCCGAGTGTTAGTGTCATCTCGCTTCTGCTAATTAACTTACTAGGCTATACTTTTTATCATTATTTTCACATTGTTTTGTTTTTTCTTACTTTGCACTGAAAATGTAGGAGCATTCCGGAATCTATGACAGGAATATTTTCATTTGTCCTTATTCGTTCGTTTCGTTCCGCATATGGTCGCCAGTATGCCCGGATGCCTTTTCGACCAATCGTGGCAGCCGTTACATAACACTGGCGCCGTTACACTAGACCAGTCAGAGGTTGCCATGAAAAAGGAGTTCGTCTATAATATTTTGTCCCTTACTTTGCAGTTTCGAAAATGTTGTAGTCGGGAAGCCAGGGAAGGATTTCCAAAGGAAGCGCTGTGCAGTGTAATGATGTCTGTCTCTTTTTAAGCAACAGGTGTAAAGGAAAAGAAAAACAAATATGCTTATGTGTATGGGTGAGTGTGCGTGTGCATTTGCCAGAACGTGAGAATATGAGTACGTATGCCTAAGTGAGTTTGTGTATGTATATACGCCTTTGTATGTATATGTGCATGTGTTTGCTGTGTGATTAACCACAAATCACATATATAGCAAGCAGTTATTTGACTCAGAAGCATGACTGTCGATGTCCAAAGAGCCCGATCACCGACACGGCGCAGCGCTCGGAAGCCCTCGGAGGCTGGACTCGGAACCCTGGGCTTCCCAAGTTCAACTCTAGAATGATCACGCTCGGATTTTTAAGTTATATGATTTGAAATGGGTTTTGATGTGCGTAATGCGTTTTTTGTTTATTTATTTCCTTGCTTTTGTTCTGCTGTTTTTGCCTCTAGACCATTATATGATTGATTGTGTAATTAATTCGTATGATTTCTTTATCAGCGTGCAACTTCCTATTCGATTTTATTTATTATGGATGAAATAGAAATAAAGCAACCAGGTGTTATCAATACCTTGACGTCGTTTTGTAAAACCAAACCCTTTCTTACGCAGCCATTGGAATGTTCAGCGCTCGACTTGTTCTTTCGTTTTTTTCATCGGGAAAAAACAGTGCCAAGTGCCAGTGGAGTCGCGCTTTTTCGTTCGAGCTCAAATTGGCGTAAAATCACACGTGCGAAGGCGGGTTTCTTTTGCGCACGTCGCCCCCGCCTGAGAGAGAGGAACGGGGAAGGTGAGAAAGAGAGGAAAAGGAACGGAGGGAGAGAGAAGGAGAGGAGGAAAGAGAGAGAGAGGAGGAAAGAGAGAGAGAGGAGGAGGGAGAGAGATAGAGAGAGGAGGAGGGAGAGAGAGAGAGAGGTGGAGGGAGGGAGGCAGAGAGAGGTGAAGGGAGGGAGGCAGAGAGAGGTAGAGGGAGGGAGGTAGAGAGAGGAGGAGGGAGGGAGGTAGAGAGAGGAGGAGGGAGGGAGGTAGAGAGAGGAGGAGGAAGGGAGGTAGAGAGAGGAGGAGGGAGGGAGGTAGAGAGAGGAGGAGGGAGGGAGGTAGAGAGAGGAGGAGGGAGGGAGGTAGAGAGAGGAGGGAGGGAGGGAGGTAGAGAGAGGAGGAGGGAGGGAGGTAGAGAGAGGAGGAGGGAGGGAGGGAGGAAGAGGGAGAGGGAACGAGGGAGGGAGAGGGAGAGGGAACGAGGGAGGGAGGGAGAGGGAACGAGGGAGGGAGGGAGAGGAAGAAGAAGAAAGAGAAGTAGAAGGAGAAGGAGACGGATTAGAGGAAAAAGTCAAGAGGAGAAGGAGAATAGAAAAAAAATAAGGAGAAGGGAGGAGGAGTAGAAGGGGGGGCGGAGGGAAGGGGGAGAGGTAGGTGGAGGTTTTACACAAAGCCAGTTTCTCATTTTGTCTCGAGCGGGATTCTTTTGCGGGATTCTTGTCGGGCTCTCGCTGCCTCCGTCCAGCAGCATTCCGGCCGCCCCGACGCCGCCGCCGCCGCGATGCCGCTGGCCCTCTGCCGTCGGCCTCGCCTCTTTGCCATTCATTTTCATCTTCGTCATTTGTGGTCATCTTGGTTATTATCGTCATCACTTGTTATTGATGATGATGTTATTGTTATTACTGTTATTATTATTATTACTACTATAAGTACTAGTAGTAGTAATAGCAGTTTTGTTAATATTATTGTTACTATTATTATTATTATTGTTATTATTATTGTTTTCTTGTAATTATTTTTATTTATATTAATAATGGTATTAATGCCGATGATATCACTCCAACACTCACTACCTCAAACACAGGTGTTATCATCACCATCATCACTATGACCATGACCCTCGCCTTAATCACCACGCCCATACAACGCAGGTTACTCTTCCACGCCCACTCGCTACGCATACAGGTGTTACCTCTAAACGCGCCATCAAAGCGACAGCAGCATTAAAAACGGCAGACCAGCGACACCTGCAAACACCGTACGAGGAGGCCGTCATCGGCGGCCAGCGGTCCCCAGCTGGCTGAGGTTAGCAACAGAGCTCGGGCCGGACTTTCTGGCCTCGGAGGGCAACTTTGCAAGGCTGCAGCGCCCGCCATAACATCACGCGCGCCCGACCAACACCGACTGAATACTGGAACAACCGGTCTCATGCCGTGGCCGCGACCCCACCGCCGCCGTCACCACCACCGCCCTCATCACCATCATTACCTCTGTCCGCATCACCGCCACGCCGGAGCCCTTGCGCCGGCCGTAAGCACCTGGCCTGGTTGTCTCGTCACCGCTCCCCTGGGACTGTCCGGCTGCGGGCGGCTCGGGGGCGCCGCTTGGGGAGCCAGCGGTTGGAGTTGTGGTGGCACTGTAGAAAGTTCGAGTTATAGCTAAAACTCGTAGGAAATTGCAAATGCAGGAACGAATAATGTGTTCTAGTTTTATGCCTTGACACAAAAAGATAGAAGTATGTGTCAGGTCCGGCTCCTGCACTCCGAAAGCCTTAATGGGTTAGGCGTTCGGGCACCGGTTTCGGGCTACTTTCGCCTGTTCTCGGTCTCGTACTTTCGGTGTAAACTTGGAAGACTTTGTTTCTTAAAGCACCCGATCCTCAACTCCTCAGCGCTCCCTCACACGGGCTGCGCCTGGACTGTAATTGAAGCAGCCCTGTGGAAGGCAGGCTCTGCGGTATGTTGTGTACCATTGCCAGACTGCTCTCTTGCTTGAATTTCTCACGTGATGTGGGTGAGAATTCGTTCTGATTTTATGTAGACGAAAGCAGGAATGAGAAGTTCAGAAAGGGACACGCGATCGACGCGGTCGTGGGACAGCTTCCTCAAAATCAGTAATTCCGAGATTTACTTTTATTCGTAGTTCTTTTTATGTTGGTTTATTTGGAAATTTGGTCAGTGAATTTTGTTTATCTCAGCTTAGTTGTGTTTAGGATTTATTCCTTAGCTATTTATGATTTCTATTACTTTGTATTCTTGGTACACGCACACACGCACGCACGCACGCACGCACGCACGCACACACGCACGCACGCACGCACGCACGCACGCACTCACTCACTCACTCACTCACTCACTCACTCACTCACTCACTCACTCACTCACTCACTCACTCACTCACTCACTCACTCAGGTACGTGTGTATCTATATAGTCATGTACGTCTGTGTGTGTGTGTGCGAGAGCGTGTGCGTAAAACCTTTGCTCAGTTGATGTAGGAAAATAAATATGTGCAATATTTGTTTGTTCTTTGCGCTTCGCGTTGTGAAGTGGGTAAACTGATATGGTAAATAGAGCTTTGTTTTCCAATGCAAGCTGTTTGTCCTGATTATTTTCTCACGTTATAACATCAACAAATAGGTAAACAATCCTTAGGCAAGATACCGAATTGATGTCCAAAAGCGAAGCGGCATGTTTGCGCCTTCTCTCTTTGTCTCTCTCCGTACTTCTCTTTCTTTCCTTTCACCTTTCTCGAACTTTGCGTTTGGGTGATTGTGATGTGTAAGGGTAATCATGATGGAAATAATGAATAGATATAGTAATAGTGATGGTAACGATGATAATGATGATGAAAATAACAATACTGGTAATAACAGTAATGATAACGATAATTATACAAGTAATAGAAGTGGTATTGTCATTATAATTATCCCGATCGCTATCACTATGACTGCCATTAATATTATGTAAATTAAACCACAGTAATGACTAGAATTATGATGTAGATGATTATAAAGAGTAAAGGTAATAGTGATAATAGCATGAGCGGCAGTAAAAGTGATAGTACCAATGAGACAGGAACCGGGTAATGGGGATAGTGATAAATAGGCAGAAAACGAAAAAAAGCGTCAAAATATCAAGATGGACTGAGTTTATTATCGTGTACTTACTGAGGTGTGTGAAATAAACCTTATGGTGTCTTCATAATTTTTGTCATATTGTTATTTGTAACGGTTTAATTATTTGTTGTTGGTTATATTAAGTTCGATTATTATTACGTCTTAGTAGCTTTGTTAATTTTATTATCATTGACGCGTTTTATGTATAATGTGTGTCTTATTGTATATATGTAGACGACTTGTGCATCTATTGGCCTTTATGTATGTCTGGAGGGATGTACATAGATATGTGCATGTCTGTTTATGTTTCTCGTGTGTGTGTGTGTGCGCGCGCGCAGCATACATCTCGGAAAACGCCTTGATTAGAAAGGCTGAGATTAATGAAAGCAATTAATTTAAGGTAATTTTGTTTAATGTTTCAAAATACGTTTCTTTTTTCTGGGTTACATTAAATAATTCTCATAATTAGCATGGGGTTGCAGGTGCAGGGGAGGAGAACCTGTTTTTGTTATTGTTCTCGGAGAAATATATTACCGCACGGATTTGGAAAATAATTGGGAAGAAAATGTGTATATAAATAAATAAATAAATATATATATATATATATATATATATATATATATATATATATATATATATATATATATATATATATATATATATACCGGAACACGAGCACAAGCACATGGGCGCATGCACATACACGCACGCACGCGCGCACTCGCACGCACGCACGCACGTACACACACACACACACACACACACACACACACACACACACACACACACACAAACACACACACACACACATACACACACACACACACACACACACACACACACTCAAACACACACACACACACACACACACACACACACACACACACACACACACTTACACACATACACATGCACATACACACACACACAGACACACACACACACACACACAGACGCACGCACGCGCGCGCATGTATAGAATGTGATCATTATTTAAGAATCTGTATTGCCGTTTTATTGGTCGAGAAGAGGGCGATTAATGCGATTGTGGATTGTGGATTCGTTGTTTGTGTTGCTCAACCCTCGAGTTCGGGCGGAGGGGGAAGGGGATGGGGAAGGGGATGGGGATGGGGAAGGGGATGGGGAAGGGGATGGGGAAGGGAATGGGGATGGGGAAGGGGAAGGGGATGGGGAAGGGGATGGGGAAGGGGATGGGGATGGGGATGGGGAAGGGAATGGGGATGGGGATGGGGAAGGGGACGGGGAAGGGGATGGGGATGGGGAAGGGGAAGGGGATGGGGAAGGGAATGGGGATGGGGAATGGGAATGGGAAGGGGATGGGGATGGGGAAGGGGAATGGGAAGGGGATGGGGATGGGGAAGGGGAATGGGAAGGGGATGGGGAAGGGGAAGAGGAATGGGGATGGGGAAGGGGATGGGGATGGGGATGGGGAAGGGGATGGGGAAGGGGAAGGGGATGGGGAAGGGGATGGGGAAGGGGAAGGGGATGGGGAAGGGGATGGGGAAGGGGATGGGGAAGGGGATGGGGATGGGGAAGGGGATGGGGATGGGGAAGGGGATGGGGAAGGGGACGGGGAAGGGGATGGGGATGGGGATGGGGAAGGGGACGGGGAAGGGGAAGGGGATGGGGATGGGGAAGGGGATGGGGAAGAGGATGGTGATGGGGATGGGGATGGGAATGGGGATGGGGAAGAGGATGGGAATGGGAATGGGGATGGGGATGGGGAAGAGGATGGGGATGGGGAAGGGGATGGGGATGGGGAAGAGGATGGGGATGGGGATGGGGATGGGGAAGGGGATGGGGATGGGGAAGAGGATGGGGATGGGGAAGGGGATGGGGAAGAGGATGGGGAAGGGGAAGGGGATGGGGATGGGGAAGGGGATGGGGAAGGGGATGGGGATGGGGAAGGGGATGGGGAAGAGGATGGGGAATGGGAATGGGGAAGAGGATGGGGAAGGGGACGGGGAAGGGGATGGGGAAGGGGACGGGGAAGGGGAAGGGGATGGGGAAGAGGATGGGGATGGGGAAGGGGATGGGGAAGAGGAGGGGGGAAGAGGATGGGGAAGGGGATGGGGATGGGGATGGGGATGGGGAAGGGAATGGGAATGGGGAAGGGGATGGGG
>NC_091591.1:25591041-25601041 GCF_042767895.1 Penaeus vannamei | reverse complement strand
AATAACAAATAACCAATGAAAAAAGATAACTAACAATAACAAAAACACCAGATGATATGAGGTAGGATTAGCAGCAGCAGATAACAAAAACGAGCCATGACAAAACCGTCTGCAGCAGCAGCAGCAACAGCAGCAGAAGCGCAGGCGGAGGCCAGGCGGAGGCCAGGCGGAGGCGCGCAGACCAAGGCGTCCCGCGAAAGCACAGCGAGAGCGGGTCAAGAGTTCACGAGGCGAGGCGGCAGCGAAGCAACAGCTCTTTCTTCTCCTCCTCATCCGAAGGGGCGCTCACGAGCCCTTTTATTTACATGCCATGAATTATTCAGGGTCGCCCTCACCTCCTCCTTTGTAAGCTATGGCCGTCGTCGCCCCGTGGTCAGCCGTAAGGGCTCTCGGCGCGGCCGGCCACCTGCGATGACCCTGCTAGTGAGGGGCCCAGTGAGCTTGTTACAAGCTCACTGGCGCGAGGGAAATCGGCAGATGGTTCGGTTTACTTGGAAATTGCTTCGGGGGAGGGAGGGGAGGGGCGAAGGAGAGGCTTAGGGAAGGCGTGAGGGTCGAGGGGAGTAGAAGGGAGGGAGAGAGGTGAAGGGTGAGGGAGTGAGGGTGGCAGAGTGAAGGGAACGGGAAGAGGGACGGCTGAGAATGCGAGAGTTTCGGAGGAATGCGCGACGACTCCGACTATCTGCGGCACGCAACTCAGCAGATCTGCATCGCGGTCAGTGTGGGGGCGCCCTTGGAGGCGGCGCCGGCGAGTGGCTGGAGGCCGCTGACCGACAGCTGCGATTAAGGGGGGGGGGGGTATGGGAGAGAGCGAGAGCCCCCCCCCCCCACCTTACACACACTCATACACTCACCACTCAGAGAAAGTGAGAAAGAAAGAGAATTATGCCTTAAAGATTAATAGATAGGTAGGCAGAGCGAGAACCAGTCAGCCATAATTCAGGATGCTAAACAAGACCGCATCGCCGTGCTATACATCACGTGTCGGAGATTTTACCGGAATATTAGGCCCATGCCCATACTCGGTTCTCTGGGTACGTAGGGCATGGATAGGCCTGCACTTGCGGCCCCGAAGCTCCCCATTCGCCCCCCCCCCCCGGCTGTGCTAATCATTTATCCCCGATTGGAGGAAATGGAACTGCTTATCGCGGGAACAGCGCTGCGACCTGGGGGAACCAGCCGTAAAAAGTGAACAGGGGATTTATCCATCACTCGCCTTACCGGTTGTGTGTCAGTCAGTCTATGTATCTGTCTATGCATATTTATGAGTACGCCTGTGTGTATTTACAATGTCTTTTACAACTTTATTTGATATTTCTTTATTGTTGCTGTTGTAGTCGTCGCTGCCGTCGTCGTCGTTACTATCGTTGTTGATATTGTTATTGTTGTCTTCATCGCCCGAAGAGGAGCGAGAGAGAGAGAGAGGGAATGAAAGGGAACAGGAGGAAGGGGGTGATGGTGGAGGAGGAGGAGGAGGATGGGGAGAGGGGGAGGAGTAGGAGTAGGAGAAGGGATAGCAGTGGCAGGAGGAGGAGGAGGAGGAAGGGGAGAGGCGGAGGAGTAGGAGTAGGAGTTGGGATAGCAGTGGCAGGGGGAGGAGGAGGAGGCAGAAGAAATAGAAAGAGCGAGATAGAGAGAGAGAGGGTGGGAGGGGGTGAGGGAGGGAGGGAGGGTGAGAAGGAGAGGAAGAAACAGAGACCGAGAAAAGGAGAGAAAAAGATAGTCTTCCGTCTATTTCTCCTTATTTCCTCATTTTAAAGAGAGAGCAGAGATAAAACGACGCAAAGGCGACTAAATCCCCGACGCTTACCTGCCGTCCGACGTATTCCCGAAGCGTGGCGGCGGGCGGCGGGCGGCGGGCGGCGGGCGCGCCTCGTGAGGGTTGGGGCAGAGGGAGTGGGGGGGGTATGAAGGACAGACTGGTTGGGGGGGCACTCATTTATCCATGCTACGTCAGGTAAGTCATGCATACATAGCCCCCCCCCCCTCCCACCGCCCACCTCTTTCAGGACATGTCAAGGTCGTGCCTTACAGTCCCGGCGGGTCAAGGAGAAGCGGGGCAGGAGAATATATCCAAAGGGGAAGGGAAAGAAGATGCAGGACGTGGGGTAAACGAATGAGAGAAGGGGTATGGTGGGATAAAAGGGATCAGGAAGGAGAATAGGGAGAGGGAGACTGAGTTGTGTCACCCTTCCTCGTATTGAATCATCCTTGGAACCCTTCTCGGGACGAAGGTAACTTCTCTGATCTGAGTTTTGATATAAACCGACGCATTCGAACGCGTGATTTTGATTACGTTTACTCTTAGAGAACTTTAGTGATAGGAATAACAGCATGAAAATCTACAATACTAACAATATGAACAATACTAACAATAATATGAACCGTAACAACATTAAGGACATACTGCCAAAAATAACAAGAACACTATTAACGAAAAACACAAATAACGAGAACAGCATTTACGACAAGTAGGAACAGCAACAGTTTGGACAACGCAAACGACGACAACAACCAAAAACAGCAACAGCAACAACAACACCGAGACGCCAGTGCATCAACAACTGCGGCCTCTCCTTTGGCCTCAGTCGGCGAATTGCTTTTGTTATTTCTTAGTCACTGGCGAACATGAGGACGCGGGCGGAGGGGGCGTCCGGCTGCTTACTAAAAGGGGAGGTTCATTCAGTGATTTAGCTTTGTCACTATATTCATTGTGATGTGATGCCCGGTTTATGTTAGCACGTGAGACTTGTTTAAAGGATGTCTTCAGATTTGTTTGGTATTAGCTGTAAGGGGAGAGTGAAGAGAGGAGGCAGTGGGTAGAGAGAACTGATTATATCTGTGCATTTTGTATGTAATCATAATCTGATAATACCATCTTATCTTATCCCAGATATATACACTGAGTACGTCCACTGATCCTCCCTGTTACTGCACACAAGAACAAGGCGGCGACAGCAACCAAAAAAGCAGTAACAGATCTTACCAACGACACTTCATCCTGTTCAGTGACAGGCTGCTCTTCCGGCGCAGTGGAGGGGAGGGGGAGGGGGAGAAAAGGGGGGACACAGCCGAAGAGGGGTGGATGAGAGAAGAGGAGAGGAGGTGAGACGGAGGGAAAATAAAGGAGAAGGGAAAGATGGAAACTGGAAGGGAGAAGATTAGAGACCAAGGGAAGAGGAGGTGGAACAGGAAGAGGAAGGGAGAGTAAGGAAGTGGGAAGGTGAAAGGGTCGAGGCGAAAGGAAGTAGAGGTGGGGAGAGAATGAGAAGAAAGGAAAGGATGGATGGAAATGGGGATGGGAGGGGAGAGTGGAGGCGCTGGGGGGGGGGGGTGAATTATGTCATATCCGTCATACAAGACGAAGGTATCGGAACACTGAACGTAAGATACAGCAGTTGTTGCCATCAAGACCACTTGGAGTAATGAGGGCGTGAGAGTTGAATTACATCGACACATGGGAAGGGAAAGGGAGAGGGAGAGAGAAAAAGAGGGAGGGGGTGAATTGAGTAGGAGGGAGAGAAAGATGATCACAGTGAGAGGGAGAGGAGGAGGGCGAACAAAAGAGGAAAGGAAATAAGTAAAAGTGGGAGAGAGAGAGAGAGAGAGAGAGAGAGAGAGAGAGAGAGAGAGAGAGAGAGAGAGAGAGAGAGAGAGAGAGAGAGAGAGAGAGAGAGAGATAAATAGTGTGGGAGGGAGAGGAAGGAGGAATGATAAAGATATATAAAGTGGGAAGGTAGAAGGAGAAAAAGACGAAGATAAATATGGAAGGAGGACGGTGAACCAAATGGGAGGGAGAGGGAGATGGGGGTAAGAATGCAAGCGAGAAGCAAGCGGTAGGAATAGAGTGGGGACTGGAAGAAGAGAAAGAAGAGATATAAAAAGAAAGGGGGAATGGGTGAACGAACGAAAGGCATATGTGGACCGGATAAGAGATTATCGAGGAGTAAAATAGAAGTGAAGAATAGTGAAGGAAAACCAGAACGTCACAGGCGAAGGAGGAAGGAGAGAGCGAGAGAGCTTAGCGTTGGACTCTGGTTGAGGATTGTGTACGTGACGTGTTCTCAGCCTGTAAAGAATTTGTAGTGTCATATCAACATTATCAGCGATATGCACGCATGAGATAAGCGTTATCTGACAACTAGCCTTTGTTGTTTGGCAGCACAGGTGAGATTCTAATGCAGTTGTGATTATATAAAGAGATTGTAAATAAATGTATGATATTTTTTTGATATACTACCTAGATAAAGGAATGGCAATATGTGAAGAACAATGGTGTGTAGAACGAAAGAGAAAATGCGTTCAATGGCAGATGCAGAGGAACGCCGTGAATTTTATAATTGTGAAGTGATACCAAGTCAGACCCGTGTCTGCGCCTCGTATGTTTATGCAAATGAGGCAGGAGCTGATCAGCCGCTGGTAACACATGTAAAGCAGAGAATTTGTATTTATGAGAGTGAGAGTTATCTATATCTGAATTACGTGTATTTATGAGCGTGTAAATTTGTTTTCTTTGGAATCCAGACCCAGCAATTGTCCCCCTCTCTTCTCCACTTTACTCCCCTACTTTACTCCGTCCTCCTCTGCTCTGCTCCTTCCTTTACACTCCTCCATTCCACAGGACTCTACTTTACTCACTTGACACTCCTCCATTTCACATGACTCGCCTGCCCTTCACCTAATGGTTCCCCACTCTACTTGACGCTGCTACACTCCACAAGAGACTGCTCTACTTCACTTGACACTCTTTTCACTTGAAATTACTCCACTCCACCTAACACTACTCCGCTTCCTTTGACGACGCTGCACTCCACTTGATATTCCTCTTTATTTGACCTTAGTCCACTCCAGTTGATACTATAGTTCACTCGACGAACTTGACACTACACTTCCTTCGCCACTATTCAACTCCCCTCGAAACTGCTCCACTCCAGCTGACACGACTCCCCGCCCCCCTGCGCTCCCTCCGCCCCAGCCTGTTACATAAACCAATTAGCTGGGAACGTAATGTCACGACGCAACCGCCTTGACCTGACCTGGCGTGAGACCTCACCCTGACCTGGCCTGAGTAAGTCACGCCCCAGCTCGCGGTTCTGCTGGAGGAAGTAACGAGCTGAGATGAGGGCGTGAGGTGATTGCAGTGCCTGTGCGGGCGGTGCCGGTGGGGAGTTGTAAGAAAGTAGATGTGTGTGTGTGTGTCGATGTGGGCGTGGGAGTGGATGGAAGGTGGGCGCAGGTGTGGCATTCTTTATATGTACCCTCTTTTGACGTGTTTTATTTCTGTTTCATTGACTGTATTTTTCAATTTGTACGGTTTGATTTACAGATTTAGTTAACAGATTTGACCGAACTCTTTTTGGCGTGTTCGTGATTATTATTGATATCATTTATTTGTGGCCGACACGTTTTTCGTTTTGATTTGTAGTTATTAGGTAATTTTATCTGATTGTTTTCTCTCATTACAGGTAAGTGTGATCGACGCCGCCGGCGGCCGTGAGGGCTCGGGACTGAGTGACGAGTCCTTCGGAGGGCGAAGAGAAGGTAGCAGTTGATGCGAGAATAAAGCGCACCATCGCTGTGGGGCTTGGGAATGGGCGTGTCATCCGCGAACGTTCTGTGGACTGAATGACGTTGATTTGTGTTGCATATGATATTTCAACAAGGGGATATATGGACTAGCTTTCGCTTGGGAGCCGGTGAGGAATAAATGTTGAATATTAAGTTGATATTGATTTTACTTATCTAAACTGTAAGTTTCTATGTATTTACAAATTTTGAAATACCATTGGTTAATCTTACCATTCTTACTTTAGTTGTGTACTTGCAATATTCAAACGTTTTTGCTATTGCATATATATATATGTGTGTGTAGGTGTAGGTGTAGGCGTAGGTATAGGTATAGGTGTAGGTGTAGGCGTAGGTGTAGGTGTAGGGGTAGGGGTAGGGGTAGGTATAGGTGTAGGTATAGGTGTAGGGGTAGGGGTAGGGGTAGGTATAGGTGGTGTAGGTGTAGGTGTAGGTATAGGTATAGGTATAGGTGTAGGTATAGGTGTAGGTGTAGGTGTAGGTGTAGGGGTAGGGGTAGGGGTAGGGGTAGGGGTAGGTATAGGTGGTGTAGGTGTAGGTGTAGGTATAGGTATAGGTGTAGGTATAGGTGTAGGTATAGGGGTAGGGGTAGGGGTAGGGGTAGGTATAGGTATAGGTGTAGGTATAGGTATAGGTATAGGTATAGGTGTAGGTATAGGTATAGGTGTAGGTGTAGGTGTAGGTATAGGTGTAGGTATAGGTGTAGGTATAGGTATAGGTATAGGTATAGGTGTAGGTGTAGGTATAGGTATAGGTGTAGGTGTAGGTGTAGGTGTAGGTATAGGTGTAGGTGTAGGTGTAGGTGTAGGTATAGGTGTAGGTGTAGGTGTAGGTGTAGGTATAGGTGTAGGTGTAGGTGTGTAGGTGTGTGCAGACCTCAAGCAGTTTTGGTTCGCCAAGTGCACGCCAGACGAAGTCTTTCCAGATCGACGTCAAGCAAAGTCGACCAAGCACGTCTGCGTCGCTTCGATGTCACGCCCAGGCGATTCGACGCCCGGCCAGGTCGACATTGCACCGCCAGGTCGACACTGCGCCGACGCCCGGACCGACCTCGCGATTCAGCTGGCGTTGAAGCCGCCGCGTATTTATTGCGATAGTAACCGGGTCATTTGGCGAAGGGTCGCGGAACACCTGGGGCGTTTTGATATCGGTTTCAGGCGCCGGAACTGCAGCGCATCTGGAGTTTTATGAATCGTAATTTCGTGTTCATTTCGAGTCGGGAGTCGTCAACTGGCGTCGTTGTTGCCTCGTTCTCTTTCCGGTGTCAGGGTTATGGATGCTTGTGTTTATTTGAGAGTAATCCTATATCTATTCTCAGATCGGATGAGTATCTATAGAATACGACGTATATCAGTTAGATTAAATTATGTTATACGTCAGCACAAAATCTATAAAGTAAAGCGCCTTTTTATGGGGCCTAAAATCTAAAGAATACTTTGCATGTTTGTTGAAAATGTGTATTTTATAGATAAGGTCACGACCCATAGAATGCAATGTATATCTGTAGAAGAGAATGTATTTTGTAGACCTTGGCTGCGAGCTGTTTGCGTCGTGGTGAACTGCCTTCGGCTTGTACAGGCAAAGGCTGAACAGCTGAACACGCCGGAAAAGATCGCTCGCGGGATTAGGGGATCGCGGCGCTTGATTTGCTGTGATTTAGTGGGGATTTATTTTATTTTTTCAAATCTTGCAGTTTTATTGTGATAATTTTCAGAGATGTGATTTTTTCTGCCGGGTGGAGTGCAAGAATGGAAGGAATTATTCGTTTTTAGTTTAAGTGTATTAATTTGTCATTTTATTAGTCCATTAATTCTATTTTTACAATCAGGGCTGTTGCCTTGGAAATTAAAAATACATATTCTAAGCATTTTTAGTGCGTGGCAAGTGATAGGGGGGTGATTAAGGCGTAGGTATTTTTAGTGCGTGGCAAGGGATGGGGGGGGGGGGGTGATTGGCGTAGGTAAATTGTGATAGAAAGTGGCCGACCTTCGCTAGTGTCATAACTTCCATCTTGTTTTGAACTCTCGCTTTCTCTCTCTACCCCCCTTCTTCCTTCCTTCTTACCTCCTTCCTTCCTTCCCCTTCCTCCCTTCCTCCTTCCTCCCTCTCCCTCTCCCACTCCTCTCCTTCTTCTCTCTCCTCTCCTTCCTCCCTCTCCCTCTCCCACTCTCTCTCTCTCCCAACTCCTCTCTCTCTCTCTCTCTCTCTCTCTCTCTCTCTCTCTCTCATTTTATTTGACCAACAGAACATTTTATAAAATGTGTACACCCACGCACCCAGCCAGCCAAATCCACCCACCTGTCCACCCACACACACAGAGGTTCTCTCTCTATATAGATAGATAGATTGTGAGAGAAAGAGAGAGAGAGGGAGAGGGGGAGGGAGAGAGAGAGGGGGAGGGAGAGAGACAAGAGGAGGGAGAGAGAGAAGAGGAGGGAGAAAGAGAGCGGGAGGGAGAGAGAGAGAGATGGATGGATGGATGGATGGATGGATGGATGGATGGATGGATGGAGGGAGGGAGGGAGGGAGGGAGGATGAGGAAGTGAGGAGGGAGGAGGAGGGAGTGGAGAGAGGGAAGGAAGGAGGGAGGGAGGGAGGGAGGGAGGAGGAGGGAGGGTGGGAGGGGGATGGAGAGAGAAAGAGAAGGTGAGGGAGGGAAGGAGTGAGGGAGGGGGGGATGGAGCGAGAAAGAGAGGGAGGGAGGAGGTGGAGAGGGAGAGATCTGTATCTATCAGATTATATTATTGATTCAGGTCTTCTTGGTTACTAACGCCCCCCCCCCCCCGAAGAAAATGCTTACCTGCAGAATATCCAGAAATGTTGCAAGGGGAACCCTTTTCCTTGCCGCTCTCCCCTCTTTCGCTCGCCCTTTTTACGGTCTTTGTCGCTTTCACCCCTTCCATTTTTTATTAACATCCTGGCTCGGCGGGACTCGGGAAGGCCAAGAGGATCGCTGCCTCGTCGCTTTGATGCTGTTGCATTGCTCATTAGATTCATTTTTCGCTCTCTCTCTCTCTCTCTCTCTCTCTCTCTCTCTCTCTCTCTCTCTCTCTCTCTCTCTCTCTCTCTCTCTCTGTCTCTCTCTCTCTCTTCTCTCTCTTTCTCCCTCCCTCTTCCTCTTCCTCTCCCTCCTCTCCCTTCCTCCTTCCTCCCTCCCTCATCCTTTCTCTCCTCTTTTTCTCCTTCCTCCTTCCCTCCCTCCCTCCCTCCCTCATCCTTTCTCTCCTTTTCCCTCATTCTCAGCTTCTCCCCTCCCTCCCCCCCACCTGGGGTTTCCTCACGCCTCGCCATGCCCGTCTTCCGCCCATCAGTAAGCGAGACCTTGGTCGTCGTCTTCCTTTCTCGGCGCAACTCCTGGCCGTCTTCCCTCCCGTCCGCCTCCTCCCGCTTGCTCATGAGGCTTCAGCGGCAAGGCTCTGGAAGGTGTCGGGGGGGGGGGGGGGGAGGTCTACCTGCAGGAGGCTCTTGCTACGGCGTTAGGGTGGTTTTTGCTTGCCGTTGTTAGGTACGAAGTTTTTGTATTGTAGTTGATTATGCATTCCAATATAGCACCATGCGTGTCAGAAGGAAAGGGAGTAGAGGGGAGCGAGAAGAAGAGGAACACGGAGAAGCTGGAGGAAGAGGAGGTGGGGAAAGAGTAAGAGAAAAAGTAGGAGCAAAAGAATGTTGTTGTTGTTTTTGATGGTGGTGGTGATGATGATGATGATGATGATGATGATGATAAGACTGAAGAAGAAAAGGAGAGGTAGGAGGAGGGGAGGGGGAGAAGGAAGGGGAGGAGCAGGAGCAAGATTAAAAGTAGGAGGAGGAGGAAATGGCCGAGAGAAGTTGCATTTGTTTGTCTCATGCGTTTCTTAAAAAGGGAGAACGATTAAGGAATGCGAGAGAGAAGGATGTCGAGCGGGGATCCCGGTCGGGTGCTCGCGAGCGCCGCCTCCTGCAGACCTCTCTCGAAGGCCTTCATCATCCCCGCGGCGCCAGAAGCACCATCCGCTTCTCTTGTTATCCATCCATGCATACATACATACGCACATACATACGTGCATACATACATACGCACATACATACGTGCATACATACATACGCACATACATACGTGCATACATACATACGCACATACATACGCACATACATACGTGCATACATACATACGCACATACATACGTGCATACATACATACGCACATACATACGTGCATACATACATACGCACATACATACGTGCATACATACATACATACGTGCATACATACACACATACATACATACATACATACATACATACATACATACATACATACATGCATACGCACATATGTACATGTATACATACATTCATACATACACTCATACATACATACATACATACATACATACATACGCACATATATACATGCATACATACATACATATAT